>NC_042970.1:1985320-2262820 GCF_901001165.1 Salmo trutta | reverse complement strand
TGGGTCATTGTCCATTTGAAAGACCCATTTGCGACCAAGCTTTAACTTCCTGACTGGTGTCTTGAGATGTTGCTTCAATATATGCACATAATTTTCCTGCATCATGACGCCATCTATTTTGTGAAGTGCACCAGTCCCTCCTGCAGCAAAGCACCCCCACAACATGATGCTGCCACCCCCGTGCTTCATGGTTGGGATGGTGTTCTTTGGCTTGCAAGCCTCCCCCTTTTTCCTCCAAACATAACGATGGTCATTATGGCCAAACAGTTCTATTTTTGTTTCATCAGACCAGAGAACATCTCTCCAAAAAGTACGATCTTTGTCCCCATGTGCAGTTTGAAACTGTAGTCTGGCTTTTTTATGGCGGTTTTGGAGCAGTGGCTTCTTCCTGGCTGAGCGGCCTTTCAGGTTATGTCGATATAGGACTCGTTTTACTGTGGATATAGAAACTTTGTACCTGTTTCCTCCGGCATCTTCACAAGGTCCACTTTTCGCACCAAAGTACGTTCATCTCTAGGAGCCAGAACGCGTCTCCTTCCTGAGCGGTATGACGGCTGCGTGGTCCCATGGTGTTTACACTTGCGTACTATTGTTTGTACAGATGAATGTGGTACCTTCAGCCGTTTGGAAATTGCTCCCAAGGATGAACCAGACTTGTGGAAGTCTACAATTTTTTTTCTGAGGTCTTGGCTGATTTCTTTTGATTTCCCATGATGTCAAGCAAAGAGGCACTGAGTTTGAAGGTAGGCCTTGAAATACATCCATAGGTACACCTCCAATTGACTCAAATGATGTCAATTAGCCTATCAGAAGCTTATAAAGCCGTGACATCATTTTCTGGAATTTTCCATGCTGTTTAAAGGCCCAGTCAACTTAGTGTATGTAAACTTCTGACCAACTGGAATTGTGATACAGTGAATTATAAGTGAAATAATCTGTCTGTAAACTATTGTTGGAAAAATGACTTGTGTCATGCACAAAGTAGATGTCCTAACCGACTTGCCAAAACTATAGTTTGTTAAGAAGAAATTTGTGGAGTGGTTGAAAAATCAGTTTTAATGACTCCAACCTAAGTGTATGTAAACTTCCAACTTCAACTGAATGTACACTACATGGAGCTCTGTATTTTCTGTCTTTTATACAATATGTCCAAATAGGCTCTAATGGATGGAGAGAGTGATGGAAGAGAGAGGGATAGAGGAGAGCGGGATAGAGGAGAGAGGGATGGAGGAGAGAGGGATAGAGGAGAGAGGGATAGAGGATGGAGGAGAGAGGGATGGAGGAGAGATGGATAGAGGATAGAGGGATAGAGGATAGAGGGATAGAGGAGAGAGGGATGGAGGAGAGAGGGATAGAGGATAGAGGGATGGAGGAGAGAGGGACGGGGGAGAAAGGGAGGGAAGAGAGAGGGATGGAGGAGGGATAGAGGAGAGAGAGATGGAGAGAGGGATGGAGAGCGGGATGGAGGAGAGAGAGATGAGGAGAGAGGGACGGCGAAGAGAGAGACAGCGGAGAGAGAGACAGCGGAGAGAGGGATACAGAGAGGGACGGAGGAGAGAGACGGATGAGAGAGAGACAGAGGAGAAAGGGAGAGAGGGATAGAGGAGAGAGGGATAGAGGAGAGAGGGATAGAGGAGAGAGGGATGGAGGAGAGAGGGATGGAGGAGAGAGGGATGGAGACGGAGAGAGAGAGGGATGGAGGAGAGAGAGAAAGAGGAGAGAGGGATGAGAAAGAGACGGAGGAGAGAGGGACGGAGGAGAGAGGGATGGAGGACAGAGAGACAGAGGATAGAGGGATGCAGGGGAGAGAGAGATGGAGGAGAGAGAGAAGGAGGAGAGAGGGACGGAGGACAGAGAGACGGAGGACAGAGAGACGGACGACAGAGGGATGCAGGGGAGAAAGAGGAGAGAGAGACGGAGGAGAGAGGGAAAGAGACGGAGGAGAGAGAGAGACGGAGGAGAGAAAGAGAGAGGGATGGAGGAGAGAGGGATTGGATGGTGGTGTAGGGCTGGTCTGTATGTTGAAGAGCAGGTTTATAATGACATGTGACAGACAGAGACTACATCTCAAATGGCATCCTATTGCCTCAGCAGTGCACTCCTTTAGACCAGGCCCATAGGGCACTACATTAGACCAGGCCCATAGGGCACTACATTAGACCAGGCCCATAGGGCACTACATTAGACCAGGCCCATAGTGTACTACATTAGACCAGGCCCATAGGGTACTACATTAGACCAGGGCCATAGGGCACTACTTTAGACCAGGCCCATAGGGCACTACATTAGACCAGGCCCATAGTGTACTACATTAGACCAGGCCCATAGGGCACTACATTAGACCAGGCCCATAGGGCACTCCTTTAGACCAGGCCCATAGTGTACTACATTAGACCAGGCCCATAGTGTACTACATTAGACCAGGCCCATAGTGTACTACATTAGACCAGGCCCATAGGGTACTACATTAGACCAGGGCCCATAGTGTACTACATTAGACCAGGCCCATAGGGCACTACTTTAGACCAGGCCCATAGTGTACTACATTAGACCAGGCCCATAGGGTACTACATTAGACCAGGCCCATAGTGTACTACATTAGACCAGGCCCATAGGGCACTACATTAGACCAGGCCCATAGGGTACTACATTAGACCAGGCCCATAGGGTACTACATTAGACCAGGCCCATAGTGTACTACATTAGACCAGGGCCCATAGTGTACTACATTAGACCAGGCCCATAGGGCACTACATTAGACCAGGCCCATAGGGTACTACATTAGACCAGGGCCCATAGTGTACTACATTAGACCAGGCCCATAGTGTACTACATTAGACCAGGCCCATAGTGTACTACATTAGACCAGGCCCATAGTGTACTACATTAGACCAGGCCCATAGGGCACTACATTAGACCAGGCCCATAGGGCACTACATTAGACCAGGCCCATAGTGTACTACATTAGACCAGGCCCATAGTGTACTACATTAGACCAGGCCCATAGGGCACTACATTAGACCAGGCCCATAGTGTACTACATTAGACCAGGCCCATAGGGCACTACATTAGACCAGGCCCATAGTGTACTACATTAGACCAGGCCCATAGTGTACTACATTAGACCAGGCCCATAGGGCACTACATTAGACCAGGCCCATAGGGCACTACATTAGACCAGGCCCATAGGGTACTACATTAGACCAGGCCCATAGTGTACTACATTAGACCAGGCCCATAGGGCACTACATTAGACCAGGCCCATAGGGCACTACATTAGACCAGGCCCATAGGGTACTACATTAGACCAGGCCCATAGGGCACTACATTAGACCAGGCCCATAGGGTTCTACATTAGACCAGGCCCATAGGGTACTACATTAGACCAGGCCCATAGGGTACTACATTAGACCAGGGCCCATAGGGCACTACTTTAGACCAGGGCCATAGGGCACTACTTTAGACCAGGCCCTAGGGCACTACTTTAGACCAGGCCCATAGGGCACTCCTTTAGACCAGGGCCATAGGGCACTACTTTAGACCAGGCCCATAGGGCACTACATTAGACCAGGGCCCATAGGGCACTACTTTAGACCAGGGCCATAGGGCACTACTTTAGACCAGGGCCATAGGGCACTCCTTTAGACCAGGGCCCATAGGGCACTACATTAGAGCAAGGCCCATAGGGCACTACTTTAGACCAGGGCCCATAGGGCACTACATTAGACCGACTTTAGTCCTCCAAATGCCACCTCTGCACCATCGAGAGCACCCTGACCGGTTGCATCACAGTCTGGTACGGGAATTGCTCCGTCCACGACCGCAAGGCCCTAGTGAAGACAGCCCAGTACATCACTGGGACCGTGGCCTCCAGCAGGTAGTGAAGACAGCCCAGTACATCACTGGGACCGTGCCCTCCAGCGGGTAGTGAAGACAGCCCAGTACATCACTGGGACAGTAACCTCCAGCGGGTAGTGAAGACAGACCAGTACATCACTGGGACAGCACGGCCCTCCAGCGGGTAGTGAAGACAGCCCAGTACATCACTGGGACCGTGGCCCTCCAGCGGGTAGTGAAGACAGACCAGTACATCACTGGGACCGTGGCCCTCCAGCGGGTAGTGAAGACAGCCCAGTACATCACTGGGACCGTGGCCCTCCAGCGGATAGAGAAGACAGCCCAGTACATCACTGGGACCGTGGCCCTCCAGTGGGTAGTGAAGACAGACCAGTACATCACTGGGACCGTGCTCCCACCCATCCAGGACATCTACTCAAAACGGAAGGCTGTAGCATCATCAAGAACCCCACACACCCCGGCCATGAGCTGCTTTCTCCCTTACAGTTGGGAAGACGGTATCGGAGCATGAGGTCTTATACCTACAGGCTCAGAGACAGTTTCTATCTACAGACTGCTGAACACTTGATCTGGACTGACCACCTGCACTGATTCTAACAGGACTGACCACCTGCTCTGATTCTAACAGGACTGACCACCTGCTCTGACTCTCTGCACCTTTGCACACATGAAATATAAAAAATAAATAATATTTAACCTTTATTTAACTAGGCAAGTCAGTTAAGAACAATTCTTATTTACAAATACGGCATACCCCAGCCAAACCTGGACGACGCTGGGCCAATTGTGTGCCGCTCTATGGGACTCCCAATTACGGCCAGATGTGATACAGCCTGGTATTGAACCAGGGTCTGTAGTGACACATCTAGCACTGAGATGCAGTGGCTTAGACTGCTGCGCCACTCAGGAGCCCCCATGCATACACACACACATTCATGAACAAGATGGCGCAGACAGAGATGGCCGTTCATGGGCAAGATGGCCGTTCATGGGCAAGATGGCACCGACAGAGATGGTCGCCTCGCTTCGAGTTCTTAGGAATCTATGCAGTATTTCGTTTTTTATGTATTATTTCTTACATTGTTAGCCCAGGAAATCTTAAGTCTTATTACATACAACTGGGAAGAACTATTGGGTATAAGAGCGACGTCAACTTACCAACATTACGACCAGGAATACGACTTTCCAGAAGGGTATCCTCTGATTTAATCCCAGAGGCCGACCCAAAACAACGTCTCCACAGAAGAGATAGATGGAGCAGCCTCCTGGTCAGGCTTCAAAGGCATGCACACAGCCCACCACTTCCGAGTATACTACTCGCCAATGCCCAGTCTCTAGACAACAAGGTGGACAAAATTAGGGAAAGGGTAGCCTTCCAGAGAGACATCAGAGATTGTAACATTCTCTGTTTCACTGAAACATGGCTCTCTCGGGATATGTTGTCAGAGTCGGTACAGCCACCGGGTTTCTTCATGCGTCGCGCCGACATAAATAAACATCTCTCTGGGAAGAAGGAGGGCGGGGGTGTATGCTTCATGATTAACGACTCATGGTGTAACCATAACAACATACAGGAACTCAAGTCCTTCTGTTCACCCGACCTAGAATTCCTTACAATCAAATTCTGACCGTATTATCTCCCAATAGAATTCTCCTCAGTTATCATCACAGCTGTGTATATCACCCTTCAAGCAGATACCACGACAACCCTCAAGGAACTTCACTGGACTCTATGTAAACTGAAAACCATATATCCTGAGGCTGCATTTATTGTAGCTGGGGATTTTAACAAAGCAAATTTGAGAACAAGGCTACCTAAATTCTACCAGCATATTGATTGAGAGCACTTGTACGGGCAAAACTCTGGATCACTGCTACTCTAACTTTTGTGATGCATACAAGGCCCTCCACCGCCCTCCCTCCCTTCAGCAAATCCGACCGTGACTCCATCTTGCTCCTACCGTCCTATAGGCAGTAACTCAAACAGAATGTACCCGTGACTAGAACCATTCAACGCTGATCGGACCAACCGGAATCAAGATTGTTTTGATCACGTGGACTGGGAAATGTTCCGGGCAGCCTCAGAGAATTCCATCGATCTATACACTGACTCGGTGAGTGAGTTCATCAGGAAGTGCATTGGAGATGTTGTACCCACTGTGACTATTAAAACCTACCCTAACCAAAAACCATGGAAAAACCATGGATGGATGGATGGTGGCATTTGCGCAAAACTTAAAAGCGCGAACCACCGCATTTAACCATGGAAAGAGGACTGGGAATATGGCCGAATATGTGCAGTTATTCCCTTCGCAAGGCGATCAAACAAGCGGTATAGGGACAAAGTGGAGTCGCAATTCAACGGCTCAGACACGAGACGCATGTGGCGGAGTCTACAGGAAATCACGGATTACAAAAAGAAAACCAGCCACATCACGGACACCGACATATTGCTTCCAGACAAACTAAACACCTTCTTTGCCCAGTTTGAGGATAATACAGTGCCACCGATGCAGCCCGCTAACAAGGGCTACGGCCCCCCCCCCCCTCCTTCTCCGTGGCCGGCGTGAGTAAAACACAACTCAGAGAGGCTGCTGCCTACATAGAGACTAACTAGCCACTTTAATAATGTTTACATACAGTATATACATATGAGATGAGTAATGTAAGGTATCTTACACCATCTATTGCATCTCGCTCAGTCATCACTCATCCATATATTTATATGTATATATTCTTATTCCATTCCTTTACTTAGATTTGTGTGTAAAAGGTAGTTGTTGTGAATTTGTCAAATTACTTGTTAGATATTACTGCACTGTCGGAACTAGAAGCACAAGCATTTCGCTACGCTCGCATTAACATCTGCTAACCATGTGTATGTGACCAATAACATTTGATTTGATTTGATGCTACACACACAAACACACACATACATTCATGCTACACACGCTCATAATACACACATGCACACACAGACACACACCCATACCTCTCTACACACATCACAACTGCTGCTACCAGGCTCTTAATATACTACTCAGTTTATACACAACCCCCCCTTCTCCAAAACATGTGTAAATATTGTTCTATAAATGCTGCCTTCCTGTATTACACTGATGCTATGATGTTTATTCTGTTCTACTGAGACATTTTACTTGATGTCGTATTCTTATCTTTTATTATTTCTTATTGTTGTCCAGAAGGAACCTCCAAGTGAGCATTTCATTGGACGGTGTAGTATACCATGCGTATCCCGTACATACACTACATGACCAAAAGTATGTGGACACCTGCTCGTCAAACATCTCATTCCAAAATCATGGGCATTAATATGGAGTTGGTCCCCCCCTTTGCTGCTATAACAGCCTCCACTCTTCTGGGAAGTCATTAATATGGAGTTGGTCCCCCCCTTTGCTGCTATAACAGCCTCCACTCTTCTGGGAAGTCATTAATATGGAGTTGGTCCCCCCCTTTGCTGCTATAACAGCCTCCACTCTTCTGGGAAGTCATTAATATGGAGTTGGTCCCCCCTTTGCTGCTATAACAGCCTCCACTCTTCTGGGAAGGCTTTCCAATAGATGAACATTGCTGCGGGTTCTTGCTTCCATTCAGCCACGAGAAGTATTAGTGAGGTCGGGCACTGATGTTGGGCGATTAGGCCTGGCTCGCAGTTGGCATTCCAATTCAAAGGTGTTTGATGGGGTTGAGGTCAAGGCTCTGTACAGGTTTTTCAACACTGATCTTGACAAACCATTTCTGTATAGACCTCTCTTTGTGCACGGGGGCAATGTCATGAGAGAATGCCAAGAGTTTGCAAAGCTGTCACCAAGGCAAAGGGTGGCTACTTTGAAGAATATCAAATATAAAATATATTTTGATTTGTTTAACACATTTTTTGGGTTACTACATGATTCCATATGTGTTATTTCATAGTTTTGATGTCTTCACTATTATTCTACAATGTAGAAAATACTAAAAAATAAAGAAAAACCCTTGAATGAGTCGGTGTGTCCAATCTTTTGACTGGTACTGTATTGTGACATTTAGTAGTGTTACTAGTTCAGCTGGGGGCCTACTGTATGGTCATCAGCTGTACTGTCGCTCTATAGCAAAACACTGAGCTGTTAACACTATGCTATTACTAACCATCCCACACCACCTGGGAGCTGTGTGTGTGTGTGTGTGTGTGTGTGTGTGTGTGTGTGTGTGTGTGTGTGTGTGTGTGTGTGTGTGTGTGTGTGTGTGTGTGTGTGTGTGTGTGTGTTTAGTTTAGTTTAAATAGGAGTACAATGGTTTGGAACAACTGTCAGGGACAGGAAATGAAAACGTACCACACCAGGTTTACCAACTTTAGGAGGAGAGAGAGTGGAGGGTGAATGAGACGATTAACCAGGTTTACCCCACAATATGTTTGATTGAGTTCCTTTCTGTTGATCTACTGATTCTGCTCCATTTTCTTTATTTAACTAGTCAGTTAAGAACAAATTATTATTTACAATGACGGCCTATCGGGGAACAGTGGGTTAACTGCCTTGTTCAGGGGCAGGACAACAGATTTTTACCTTGTCCTTGGTGCCAGTTTTCCTCCAGACATGAGGTTAGCATTCAGGTCAAAGAGTTCAATCTTGGTTTCATCAGACCAGAGAATCTTGTTTCTCATGGTCTGAGAGTCCTTTAGGTGCCTTTTGGCAAACTCCAAGTGGGCTGTCATGTGCCTTTTACTGAGGAGTGGCTTCCATCTGGCCACTCTACCATAAAGGCCTGATTGGTGGAGTGCTGCAGAGATGATTGTCCTTCTGGAAGGTTCTCCCATCTCCACAGAAGAACTCTGGAGCTCTGTCAGAGTGACCATCATCCCTTTCCCCCCGACTGCTCAGTTTGGCCGGGCGGCCAGCTCTAGGAAGAGTCTTGGTGGTTCCAAACTTCTTCCATTTCAGAAGGATGGAGGCCACTGTGTTCTTGGGGACCTTCAATGCTGCAGAAATGTTTTGGTACCCTTCCCCAGATCTGTGCCTCGACACAATCCTGTCTATGGACAATTCCTTCCACCTCATGGCTTGGTTTTTGCTCTGACATGCACTGTCAACTGTGGGTCCTTATATAGACAGGTGTGTGCCTTTCCAAATCATGTCCAATCAATTGAATTTACCACAGGTGGACTCCAATCAAGTTGTAGAAACATCTCAAGGATGATCAATGGAAACAGGATGCACCTGAGCTGAATTTCAAGTCTCATAGTGAAGGGTCTGAATACTTATGTAAATAAGGTATTTCAGTTTTGCAAACATTTCTAAAAACCTGTTTTCGCTTTGTCATTATGGGGTATTGTGTGTAGATTGATGAAGAAAATAAACGATTTAATCCATTTTTGAATAAGGCTGTAATGCAACAAAATGTGGAAAAGGGGAAGGGGTCTGAATACTTTCCGAATGCTCTGTACATTAAAACAATTATCTATAGGTTATATGCTGTAGCGGCCTAAACAATCCCCACAAAATCCTGGAGGGACTATTCCACTGTCGTTTTCTGCTCTCTCATGCAAACACCCCAATACATTACTAGGTTCCTGTATTCACAGCTTGTCTGCGGATGCTTGTATAGCCTATAGTTTATATAAATAACACCTTACTATTCATGACTAATAATGCATGTTTTTCAGGAAAAAAATGAATCTATTTATGAGGCTACATTTGTTTTATACGAAATTGAAACGCACTCCTGTGGATGATCACGATTGAATGTTCGCAGTGTGCCGCGGACGCCGTCACTCAAACCGGGAGGAAGAAGAAAAAAAAAACACAACTCATGTTGCAACACACAGCCTACATCCAACACAACACGGCCAGGATATTCAGAAATGTAGAATCAGGGACTGACTACTATAGAAACACAGACAGACAAGCTGTGATGAGTGATAGTCACCAACCTGCTGCAGTATGCTGTTCTCCGGTAGCTCCGGTAGCTCCGGCGGCTCGAGGTTCCGCGGTGATGCTGCTCGGGTCGCTGTGAGATCTGCCTCTCTGCAGCAGGCAGGACTCCTCCAGCACACCCGAGGTAGCCATGGAGATGGAGACAGACTACAGACTGGAGACAGGCAGACTAAAACGGGTCGGAAAATAAAATACAATATTGAGAATGTTCTCAGCGTCAGAGAGAGACACAAGGTCACCACGAGCAGAACATCCAACGGTAGTCGGTGATGGGTAGTAATGGATAATTAATTCGGTTTGACAACCAACCACATTTTCGTTGAGTAGGCGACCCGAGAGGCGACGGGAAGAAGATAATATACCCATCAGCGTCTCTCTCTCTCTCTTCCCCCTCGAGCTATCTCTCCCTCTCTCTTCCCCCTCGAGCTATCTCTCCCTCTCTCTTCCCCCTCGAGCTATCTCTCCCTCTCTGCGGGAGCATGTGTGCCAACCTAGAGGAGAGGGATGGTGTTCGTAGGAATACAGTGACATGTTTGTCCGATATTATGGCAAAATTCATATAAAATGCGACCTTTTTTTTTATTTTAGCTGAGCTCATACAAGACTAAGGACATTAAAGGGGTAATCTGCGAATGATTTATATATATATATATATATATATATATATATATATACCCATGAATTATATATACCCATGGATTCTTGAAGAATGTAATTTATACATGCCTCATGAGTTTAGTTCAACTGTTGTACCCCATCAGAACGCAAAAACCCAGCTTGTTTTACCCCATGGCTTATAAACAATACAATTGTAAACACAGACAGTATAGCATCAAAGCATATGGTTGAAACTATGTCTAATATCATTGACAGTCATTCATGGCATCCATCATCCATCATGGCATCCATCATGGCATCCTTCATGGCATCTATCATGGCATCCATCATGGCATCCATCATGACATCCATCATGGCATCCATCATGGCATCTATCATGGCATCCATCCATCATGGCATCCATCCATCATGGCATCCATCATGGCATCCATCCATCATGGCATCCATCATGGCATCCATCATGGCATCCATCCATCATGGCATCCATCATGGCATCCATCCATCATGGCATCCATCATGGCATCCATCCATCATGGCATCCATCATGGCATCCATCCATCATGGCATCCATCATGGCATCCATCCATCATGGCATCCATCCATTATGGCATCCATCATGGCATCCATCATGGAATCCATCCATCATGGCATCCATCATGGCATCCTTCATGGCATCCATCCATTATGGCATCCATCATGGCATCCATCATGGCATCCATCCATCATGGCATCCATCATGGCATCCATCCATCATGGCATCCATCATGGCATCCATCACGGCATCCATCCATCATCCATCATGGCATCCATCATGGCATCCATCATATCCATCATGGCATCCATCATGGCATCCATCACGGCATCCATCCATCATCCATCATGGCATCCATCATCCATCATGGCATCCATCATGGCATCCATCATGGCATCCATCATGGCATCTATCATGGCATCCATCCATCATGGCATCCATCATGGCATCCATCATATCCATCATGGCATCCATCATGGCATCCATCACGGCATCCATCCATCATCCATCATGGCATCCATCATGGCATCCATCATGGCATCCATCATGGCATCTATCATGGCATCCATCCATCATGGCATCCATCCATCATGGCATCCATCATGGCATCCATCCATCATGGCATCCATCCATCATGGCATCCATCCATCATGGCATCCATCATGGCATCCATCCATCATGGCATCCGTCATGGCATCCACCATGGCATCCATCATGGCATCCATCCATCATGGCATCTGTCATGGCATCCATCATCCATCATGGCATCCATCCATCATGGCATCCATCATGGCATCCATCATGGCATCCACCATGGCATCCATCATGGCATCCATCCATCATGGCATCCATCCATCATGGCATCCGTCATGGCATCCATAGCTCTGTCTTTGAGTTTGCTAGCTAGTGGTGGTTACATCTCTCCAACCCCATCCCTAAGCTATTACCAAAACAGCTGCTTTGAACTGCAGATTGCCCCTTTAAGGACAGGGCTGGTTTCCCTGACACAGATTAGGCCTGAAATTAGTCATGGACTAAAAAAACAGATTATCTTTGGGGACAAACAAAATTGTTCACTGATTTACAACACTCCATCTCCATCAGGACAATGGTAGCATCCCAAATGGCACCCTATTCCCTATATACAGCACTACTATAGACCAGAGCCCTATTCCCTATATAGTGGCACTACTATAGACCAGAGCCATATTCCCTATACAGTGCACTACTATAGACCAGAGCCCTATTCCCTATATAGTGCACTACTTTAGACCAGAGCCCTATTCCCTATATAGTGGTACTACTTTAGACCAGAGCCCTATTCCCTATATAGTGCACTACTATAGACCAGAGCCCTATTCCCTATATAGTACACTACTATAGACCAGAGCCCTATTCCCTATATACAGCACTACTTTAGACCAGAGCCCTATTCCCTATATAGTGCACTACTATAGACCAGAGCCCTATTCCCTATATAACACTACTATAGACCAGAGCCCTATTCCCTATATAGTGCACTACTATAGACCAGAGCCCTATTCCCTATATAGTACACTACTATAGACCAGAGCCCTATTCCCTATATAGTAACTACTATAGACCAGAGCCCTATTCCCTATATAGTGCACTACTTTAGACCAGAGCCCTATTCCATATATAGTAACTACTATAGACCAGAGCCCTATTCCCTATATAGTGCACTACTATAGACCAGAGCCCTATTCCCTATATAGTGCTCTACTATAGACCAGGGCCCTATTCCCTATATAGTAACTACTATAGACCAGAGCCCTATTCCCTATATAGTGCACTACTATAGACCAGAGCCCTATTCCCTATATAGTGCACTACTATAGACCAGAGCCCTATTCCCTATATAGTGCACTACTATAGACCAGAGCCCTATTCCCTATATAGTGGTACTACTATAGACCAGAGCCCTATTCCCTATATAGTGCACTACTTTAGACCAGAGCCCTATTCCCTATATAGTGCACTACTATAGACCAGAGCCCTATTCCCTATATAGTGCACTACTATAGACCAGAGCCCTATTCCCTATATACAGCACTACTATAGACCAGAGCCCTATTACCTATATAGTGCACTACTTTAGACCAGAGCCATATTCCCTATACAGTGCACTACTATAGACCAGAGCCCTATTCCCTATATAGTGCACTACTTTAGACCAGAGCCCTATTCCCTATATAGTGCACTACTATAGACCAGAGCCCTGTGGGAATAGGATGTCATTTGGGATGCTCATATTATCAGATGCTGTTGTAGTCTACATCACGTGTCAAACTCATTCCGCGTCGGGCCGAGCGTCTGCTAAAGAACTCCCCTCACATGGTCGTCTAGGTCACTAATTAGTAAGGAACTCCCCTCACCTGATTGCCTACGTTAATTGAAAGGAAAAAACAAAAACCTGCAGACACTTGGCCCTCCGTGGAATGAGGTCGACACCCCTGTTCTTCACTGAACCACAATATAAACACAACATGTAAAGTGTTGGTCCCATGTTTCATGAGCTGAAATAAAACATCCCAGAAATGTTCAACACTCACAAATAGATTATTTCTCTCAAATTCTGTGAACACATTTGTTTACATCCCGTTTAGTGAGCATTTCTCCTTTTGCCAAGATAATCCCTCCACCTGACAGGTGTGGCATATCAAGAAGCTGATTAAACAGCATGATCATTACACAGGTGCACCTTGTGCTGGGGGACAATAAAAGGCCACTCTAAAATGTGCAGTTTTGTCACACAATATAATGCCACAGATGTCTCACGTTTTGAGGGAGCGTGCAATTAGCATGCTGACTGCAGGAATGTTCACCAGAGCTGTTGCCAGACAATCGAATGTTCATTTCTCTACCATAAACCGCCTCCAACGTCATTTTAAAGAATTTGGCAGCACGTCCAACTGTCCTCACAACCCGCAGACCACGTGTTACCACGCCAGCCCAGGACCTCCACATCTGGCTTCTTCTCCTGCAGGATCGTCTGATGGGGGATGGGAGGGTGTTGAGGAGTATTTCGGTCTGTAAGAAAACCCTTTTGTGTGGAAAAACGAATTCTGATTGTCTGGGGCTGTCTCCCCTGCCCAGTCATGTGAAATCTATAGATTAGGGTCTAATGGATTTATTTCAATTGACTAATTTCCTTTTATGAACTATAACTCAGTAAAATCATTGTTGCATTTATATTTTAAAAATAATTTTAAAAAATAGTTTATATTTTTGTTCATTATACATCCATTCCATCCACACAGAACTTGCTGGAAGATCCACTTGGAGTGAAAACCTACAGGACGGTAAAAAAAAACCTGGCAACCAGGCTAAAATGTCCAGGTACAGGATAAAGTTCATGATGCCGTTGAGCTTAACAAGGACCCAGGACCAGTGGAAGGTAAATAGCCCCATAACATCACAGATCCACCACCATATTTTACAGTAGGTCTGAGATACTTTTTTGCATGTTTCTGTTAATCAATGCCAAACTCACCACTGGTGTTGCTTGTGGCGGATGAATCAGAATTAGTTGGGTAACAGAGATAATTAAGATGTTTTATTTGTATAATATGCTTATGTGAGATACTTGTCATTAGGATGGCGTGTCCTTTGGACTCTGGTGTTGACAGTTGTACTTTTCCCTTAGCTAGGGCTCAGTCACTTGGGGCCCAGAGAGGGGAGAAGTCAGAATGAAACATTGTATCCATATGTGAATGTGCCTTTACCTATTCTTAAACCATGTGAAGGGATGGCATGATTAATGGGGAACCAATTACTTGTCTCCACAATGTCTGTGAGCAAGTCACTCCCTCCTTTTCAATTGGGGGAAGGTGTATGGCAGAGTCTGGACCATTCTATGTCCTCTCTCTAGATCTTGCGCTTATCCTGGGATAGTGTATGACCTAGAGGCTCACTCCCCTCAGTGAGCTTGTCCAGGAGTGGAGTCAAGAGGGGGTTTACTCGAGATGGGAGTATCTAGAGTTGTCAATTGATTTATGCCATTGGATGAGCTAATGGTTCTGTTCTATACCGTACCAGGAAGAGACGGATCCAGTTTGGAGTAGGAGGACCAGACACTGGTCTGTTCTATACCGTACCAGGGAGAGACGGATCCAGTTTGGAGTAGGAGGACCAGACACTGGTCTGTTCTATACCGTACCAGGAAGAGACGGGTCCAGTTTGGAGTAGGAGGACCAGACACTGGTCTGTTCTATACCGTACCAGGGAGAGACGGATCCAGTTTGGAGTAGGAGGACCAGACACTGGTCTGTTCTATACCGTACCAGGGAGAGACGGATCCAGTTTGGAGTAGGAGGACCAGACACTGGTCTGTTCTATACCGTACCAGGGAGAGACGGATCCAGTTTGGAGTAGGAGGACCAGACACTGGTCTGTTCTATACCGTACCAGGGAGAGACGGATCCAGTTTGGAGTAGGAGGACCAGACGCTGGTCTGTTCTATACCGTACCAGGGAGAGACGGATCCAGTTTGGAGTAGGAGGACCAGACGCTGGTCTGTTCTATACCGTACCAGGGAGAGACGGATCCAGTTTGGAGTAGGAGGACCAGACACTGGTCTGTTCTATACCGTACCAGGGAGAGACAGATCCAGTTTGGAGTAGGAGGACCAGACGCTGGTCTGTTCTATACCGTACCAGGGAGAGACGGATCCAGTTTGGGGTAGAAGGACCAGATACTGGTCTGTTCTATACCATACCAGGGAGAGACAGTTTGGAGTAGGAGGACCAGACGCTGGTCTGTTCTATACCGTACCAGGGAGAGACGGATCCAGTTTGGAGTAGGAGGACCAGACACTGGTCTGTTCTATACCGTACCAGGGAGAGACAGTTTGGAGTAGGAGGACCAGACGCTGGTCTGTCCTATACCATACCAGGAAGAGACAGTTTGGAGTAGGAGGACCAGACACTGGTCTGTTCTATACCGTACCAGGGAGAGACGGGTCCAGTTTGGAGTAGGAGGACCAGACACTGGTCTGTTCTATACCGTACCAGGGAGAGACGGATCCAGTTTGGAGTAGGAGGACCAGACGCTGGTCTGTTCTATACCGTACCAGGGAGAGACGGGTCCAGTTTGGAGTCGGAGGACCAGACACTGGTCTGTTCTATACCGTACCAGGGAGAGACGGGTCCAGTTTGGAGTAGGAGGACCAGACACTGGTCTGTTCTATACCGTACCAGGAAGAGACGGATCCAGTTTGGAGTAGGAGGACCAGACACTGGTCTGTTCTATACCGTACCAGGGAGAGACGGGTCCAGTTTGGAGTAGGAGGACCAGACGCTGGTCTGTTCTATACCGTACCAGGGAGAGACAGTTTGGAGTAGGAGGACCAGACACTGGTCTGTTCTATACCGTACCAGGGAGAGACGGATCCAGTTTGGAGTAGGAGGACCAGACACTGGTCTGTTCTATACCGTACCAGGGAGAGACGGGTCCAGTTTGGAGTAGGAGGACGAGACACTGGTCTGTTCTATACCGTACCAGGAAGAGACGGGTCCAGTTTGGAGTCGGAGGACCAGACACTGGTCTGTTCTATACCGTACAAGGGAGAGACAGTTTGGAGTAGGAGGACCAGACACTGGTCTGTTCTATACCGTACCAGGGAGAGACGGGTCCAGTTTGAAGTAGGAGGACCAGACACTGGTCTGTTCTATACCGTACCAGGAAGAGACGGATCCAGTTTGGAGTAGGAGGACCAGACACTGGTCTGTTCTATACCGTACCAGGAAGAGTCGGGTCCAGTTTGGAGTAGGAGGACCAGACACTGGTCTGTTCTATACCGTACCAGGAAGCGACGGATCCAGTTTGGAGTAGGAGGACCAGATACTGGTCTGTTCTATACCGTACCAGGAAGAGACGGATCCAGTTTGGAGTAGGAGGACCAGACACTGGTCTGTTCTATACCATACCAGGGAGAGACGGATCCAGTTTGGAGTAGGAGGACCAGACACTGGTCTGTTCTATACCGTACCAGGGAGAGACGGATCCAGTTTGGAGTAGGAGGACCAGACACTGGTCTGTTCTATACCGTACCAGGGAGAGACGGATCCAGTTTGGAGTAGGAGGACCAGATACTGGTCTGTTCTATACCGTACCAGGAAGAGACGGGTCCAGTTTGGAGTAGGAGGACCAGACACTGGTCTGTTCTATACCGTACCAGGGAGAGACGGGTCCAGTTTGGAGTAGGAGGACCAGACACTGGTCTGTTCTATACCGTACCAGGGAGAGACGGGTCCAGTTTGGAGTAGGAGGACCAGATACTGGTCTGTTCTATACCGTACCAGGGAGAGACGGATCCAGTTTGGAGTAGGAGGACCAGTCACTGGTCTTTACAATGAACACTGTTGATACAGCCGTTGCTGTCTGCTATGTTTTATAGATATCTTTCATACAGAACTTAACCTTTGTGAACTGTTCCTAAGATCTGTTGTTCGTCATGTACGTTGAGAGTGGTGGGTCTTGGGTATAAAATATCTTTGTACTTTTGTGTTGTCACTTTTTCAATGGTATCATTGAAGGTCAAGTGCTTTTGCAAAAGCATCTTAATTATTAAAGATGTAGTTTTAAGTATAACTGACTGGTGTGTGAAGTTTGTAACTCTCCTCATTTGTTAATGCAGAAATTAGCCACCACATGTTTCTGTTAATCAATACCAACTCATCACTGGTGTTGCTTCTGTTAATAATCAATACCAAACTCACCACTGGTGTTGCTCCTGTTAATAATCAATGCCAACTCACCACTGGTGTTGTTTCTGTTAATCAATACCAAACTCACCACTGGTGTTGCTTCTGTTAATAATCAATACCAAACTCACCACTGGTGTTCGTGGCCGAAAAGCTTTATTTTCATGCCATCTGACCACAGCACCGCCTGGAGTTTGATAAACGGCATTTTGCACTTGGATTGGAACCGGTGCTGTGATCAGATGACAAGAGAATAGAGCTTTTTGGCCAGGCACACCAGTGGTGGGTTTTACACCCCCAAGCGCTAATCAAAATCTATAAACAAATGGTTAATTGACCACAAAAATCAACATTTTGCAATGATTATAACGCAGTCTCCGGTCTTGAACACCATTGAAAACCTGCGGTTTGGATTGAAGAGAGCAGTCCATAAGCACAGATGAAGATCCCTCCCAATGTGTTCTCCAATCAGAATGGTCTATTCCTCCATACAGATTCTGATTGGAGAACACGTGTCCTCCAGTCTCATAAAAGATGTTAGAAAAAGGCTCAGCGTCACTATCCTCACAAGGGAAGGGTGCCAGAGTATTGAATATAGGAGAGGGTGCTGGAGTATTGAAAACAAGGGGAGGGTGCTGGAGTATTGAAAACAAGGGAAGGGTGCTAGAGTATTGAAAACAAGGGAAGGGTGCTGGAGTATTGAAAACAAGGGAAGGGTGCTGGAGTATTGAATACAAGGGGAGGGTGCTGGAGTATTGAATACAAGGGGAGGGTGCTGGAGTATTGAAAACAAGGGGAGGGTGCTGGAGTATTGAAAACAAGGGAAGGGTGCTAGAGTATTGAAAACAAGGGAAGGGTGCTGGAGTATTGAAAACAAGGGAAGGGTGCTAGAGTATTGAAAACAAGGGAAGGGTGCTGGAGTATTAAAAACAAGGGAAGGGTGCTGGAGTATTGAAAACAAGGGGAGGGTGCTGGAGTATTGAAAACAAGGGAAGGGTGCTGGAGTATTGAAAACAAGGGAAGGGTGCTGGAGTATTGAAAACAAGGGAAGGGTGCTGGAGTATTGAATACAAGGGGAGGGTGCTGGAGTATTGAAAACAAGGGAAGGGTGCTGGAGTATTGAAAACAAGGGAAGGGTGCTGGAGTATTGAAAACAAGGGAAGGGTGCTGGAGTATTGAAAACAAGGGAAGGGTGCTGGAGTATTGAAAACAAGGGAAGGGTGCTGGAGTATTGAATACAAGGGGAGGGTGCTGGAGTATTGAAAACAAGGGAAGGGTGCTGGAGTATTGAAAACAAGGGAAGGGTGCTGGAGTATTGAAAACAAGGGAAGGGTGCTGGAGTATTGAAAACAAGGGAAGGGTGCTGGAGTATTGAAAACAAGGGAAGGGTGCTGGAGTATTGAAAACAAGGGGAGGGTGCTGGAGTATTGAAAACAAGGGAAGGGTGCTGGAGTATTGAAAACAAGGAAAGGGTGCTGGAGTATTGAAAACAAGGGAAGGGTGCTGGAGTATTGAAAACAAGGGAAGGGTGCTGGAGTATTGAAAACAAGGGAAGGGTGCCGGAGTATTGAAAACAAGGGAAGAGTGCCGGAGTATTGAAAACAAGGGAAGGGTGCTGGAGTATTGAAAACAAGGGAAGGGTGCTGGAGTATTGAAAACAAGGGGAGGGTGCTGGAGTATTGAAAACAAGGGTGCCAATAATTTCAACCCCTATCTTTTTGAGATGTTTTATTACTTGTTAAACAAAATCTCTAGGATAAATTAACAATTTACATTTTTTTGCATACAATATAGTTCAATATTTCAATGATTTAATTCATACAGTCTTTGTCGCTCATCTTTATCAAGGGTGTCAATAATTACTGGACCTTCCTGTACATTCATGAAAATATATTAATTGTTCATATTTCAATAATTAATAAGGGAAGCTTATGGAACCACAATGGACACAACAAATAGAAACAACAATTATCAAATGCAATTACAAAATAATTTAAAATGGTAAAATAATTCAATATAAAAGAGTTAATACATATGGAAATCTTTATCTAGATTAGAAAATCTATTCGGTCAGAATCAACTCCTTCTAATCATCACCGCATGGTTCAGTAGATTGTAGATGCAGAAGTTATAGGCTGGGGATGAAGGCAGGGGATGAAGGCAGGGAATGAAGGCAGGGGATGAAGTCAGGGGATGAAGGTAGGGGATGAAGGCTGGGGATGAAGGCAGGGGATGAAGGCTGGGGATGAAGGCTGGGGATGAAGGCAGGGGATGAAGGCTGGGGATGAAGGCAGGGGATGAAGGCTGGGGATGAAGGCTGGGGATGAAGGCAGGGGATGAAGGCAGGGGATGAAGGCTGGGGATGAAGGCAGGGGATGAAGGCTGGGGATGAAGGCAGGGGATGAAGGCAGGGGATGAAGGCTGGGGATGAAGGCAGGGGATGAAGGCTGGGGATGAAGGCTGGGGATGAAGGCTGGGGATGAAGGCAGGGGATGAAGGCAGGGGATGAAGGCTGGGGATGAAGGCTGGGGATGAAGGCAGGGGATGAAGGCTGGGGATGAAGGCAGGGGATGAAGGCTGGGGATGAAGGCTGGGGATGAAGGCAGGGGATGAAGGCTGGGGACGAAGGCTGGGGACGAAGACTGGGGATGAAGGCTGGGGATGTAGGCTGAAGTTGTAGGCTAGGGATGATGTTGAACCGTTCATCAACACCCAGCAGGTGATGATTAACACACCGTGGCCACCAGCCGTTCATCAACACCCAGCAGGTGATCATTAACACACCGTGGCCACCAGCCGTTCATCAACACCCAGCAGGTGATCATTAACACACCATGGCCACCAGCCGTTCATCAAAACCCAGCAGGTGATACTAACACACCGTGGCCACTAGCCGTTCATCAGCACCCAGCAGGTGATCATTAACACACCGTGGCCACCAGCCGTTCATCAACACCCAGCAGGTGATCATTAACACACCGTGGCCACCAGCCGTTCATCAACACCCAGCAGGTGATCATTAACACACCGTGGCCACCAGCCGTTCATCAACACCCAGCAGGTGATCATTAACACACCGTGACCACCAGCCATTCGTCGGCAGGGTGTCTCTCTTCAGACAGGCAGCCCAATTCTGATTTTTTTCCCCACTAATTGGTCTTTTGACAAATTATATTAGCTTTGACAAATATATGTGAAGAGATCTGATGTGATTGGTCAAAAGACCAATTGGCGGAAAAGAGATCCTATTTGGGCTGCCTGTGTAAACGCAGCCAGTCTCCTGACTCTACATGGCTTCATCAGCCATTTAAAAGGTTGTCACGGTTATAGCTTGCTCTCGTTCGTCACGGCCTTGGTCGTCACGGCCTTGACCCTGAGTACCCCCTCCTGGGCACAGCTGGCAGCCAGCACCCCGTCTCTCCTCCACAGACGTCCCTGGACCAGCCCTCTGCTGCCCCCTGGTGGACACACACACACACACACACACACACACACACACACCGGTTAGCATGTGGGAAGACTAACACAGAGAACAAGTTGGAAGGTGAATGCTGCTGTCCGTAACTTTGCGTGTCCGCGTGCGTGAGAATATGTCTCTCTGTGTGTGAGTCCAGTGTGTGTGAGTCCAGTGTGTGTGTGTGTGTGTGTGTGTGTGAGTCCAGTGTGTGTGTGTGTGTGTGTGTGTGTGTGTGACTCCAGTGTGTGTGTGTGTGTGTGTGTGTGTGTGTGTGTGTGTGTGTGTGTGTGTGTGTGTGTGTGTGTGGATGTGTCCTGTGTGTGTGTGTGTGTGTGAGTCCAGTGTGTGTGTGGGTGAGTGGGTGTGTGTGTGTGTGTGTGTGTGAGTCCAGTGTGTGTGTGTGAGTGTGTGTCCATACCAGCCCAGGAGCTCTCAGTCTCGTAGAGCATCCATTCGTCTGCCCTGAAGGTGTTGTGGAACCACATGGCGTGATCCAGAGAGGCTAAGAAAGCGACCCGCTGCCCGGGGAAGGGCAGGAGAGCAGTGTCCAGGAACGAATAGTCTGACACATAGGCTGCCACACAGCAGTGGAGCTTCATATCACCTTTACCTGGAGTAACACACACAGCTTACTGCATCTCCCTCTGGCAGAGGGGTTAGAGCAGATCTGGTTAGAGCAGGGAGGGTTAGAGCAGAGGGGTTAGAGCAGGGAGGGTTAGAGCAGGGAGGGTTAAAGCAGGGAGGTTTAGAGCAGGGAGGGTTAAAGCAGGGCTGGTTAGAGCAGGGAGGGTTAGAGCAGGGAGGGTTAAAGCAGGGCTGGTTAGAGCAGGGCCGGTTAGAGCAGGGAGGTTTAGAGCAGGGCTGGTTAGAGCAGGGAGGGTTAGAGCAGGGAGGGTTAAAGCAGGGAGGGTTAAAGCAGGGCTGGTTAGAGCAGGGAGGGTTAGAGCAGGGAGGGTTAGAGCAGGGAGGGTTAGAGCAGGGAGGGTTAGAGCAGGGCTGGTTAGAGCAGGGAGGGTTAGAGCAGGGAGGGTTAGAGCAGGGAGGGTTAGAGCAGGGAGGGTTAGAGCAGGCCCGGTTAGAGCAGGGAGGGTTAGAGCAGGGAGGGTTAGAGCAGGGCCGGTTAGAGCAGGGAGGGTTAGAGCAGGGCTGGTTAGATCAGGGAGGGGTTAGAGCAGGGAGGGTTAGAGCAGGGCCGGTTAGAGCAGGGCGGGTTAGAGCAGGGAGGGTTAGAGCAGGGAGGGTTAGAGCAGGGCCGGTTAGAGCAGGGAGGGTTAGAGCAGGGAGGGTTAGAGCAGGGAGGGTTAGAGCAGGGAGGGTTAGAGCAGGGCTGGTTAGAGCAGGGAGGGTTAGAGCAGGGCTGGTTAGAGCAGGGAGGGTTAGAGCAGGGAGGGTTAGAGCAGGGCCGGTTAGAGCAGGGCCGGTTAGAGCAGGGCCGGTTAGAGCAGGGAGGGTTAGAGCAGGGCTGGTTAGAGCAGGGCTGGTTAGAGCAGGGCTGGTTAGAGCAGGGAGGGTTAGAGCAGGGCTGGTTAGAGCAGGGAGGGTTAGAGCAGGGAGGGTTAGAGCAGGGAGGGTTAGAGCAGGGCCGGTTAGAGCAGGAAGGGTTAGAGCAGGGAGGGTTAGAGCAGGGAGGGTTAGAGCAGGGAGGGTTAGAGCAGGGAGGGTTAGAGCAGGGAGGGTTAGAGCAGGGAGGGTTAGAGCAGGGCCGGTTAGAGCAGGGAGGGTTAGAGCAGGGAGGGTTAGAGCAGGGCCGGTTAGAGCAGGGAGGGTTAGAGCAGGGCTGGTTAGAGCAGGGAGGGTTAGAGCAGGGAGGGTTAGAGCAGGGAGGGTTAGAGCAGGGAGGGTTAAAGCAGGGCTGGTTAGAGCAGGGAGGGTTAGAGCAGGGAGGGTTAGAGCAGGGAGGGTTAGAGCAGGGAGGGTTAGAGCAGGGAGGGTTAGAGCAGGGAGGGTTAGAGCAGGGAGGGTTAGAGCAGGGAGGGTTAGAGCAGGGCCGGTTTAGAGCAGGGAGGGTTAGAGCAGGGAGGGTTAGAGCAGGGCTGGTTAGAGCAGGGAGGGTTAGAGCAGGGAGGGTTAGAGCAGGGAGGGTTAGAGCAGGGAGGGTTAGAGCAGGCCCGGTTAGAGCAGGGAGGGTTAGAGCAGGGAGGGTTAGAGCAGGGCCGGTTAGAGCAGGGAGGGTTAGAGCAGGGCTGGTTAGAGCAGGGAGGGTTAGAGCAGGGAGGGGTTAGAGCAGGGAGGGGTTAGAGCAGGGCCGGTTAGAGCAGGGAGGGTTAGAGCAGGGAGGGTTAGAGCAGGGCTGGTTAGAGCAGGGAGGGTTAGAGCAGGGAGGGTTAGAGCAGGGCCGGTTAGAGCAGGGCGGGTTAGAGCAGGGAGGGTTAGAGCAGGGAGGGTTAGAGCAGGGCTGGTTAGAGCAGGGAGGGTTAGAGCAGGGAGGGTTAGAGCAGGGAGGGTTAGAGCAGGGAGGGTTAGAGCAGGGCTGGTTAGAGCAGGGAGGGTTAAAGCAGGGAGGGTTAGAGCAGGGAGGGTTAGAGCAGGGAGGGTTAGAGCAGGGCCGGTTAGAGCAGGGAGGGTTAGAGCAGGGAGGGTTAGAGCAGGGAGGGTTAGAGCAGGGAGGGTTAGAGCAGGGAGGGTTAGAGCAGGGCCGGTTAGAGCAGGGCCGGTTAGAGCAGGGAGGGTTAGAGCAGGGCTGGTTAGAGCAGGGAGGGTTAGAGCAGGGAGGGTTAGAGCAGGGCGGGTTAGAGCAGGGAGGGTTAGAGCAGGGCTGGTTAGAGCAGGGAGGGTTAGAGCAGGGAGGGTTAGAGCAGGGAGGGTTAGAGCAGGGCCGGTTAGAGCAGGGCCGGTTAGAGCAGGGAGGGTTAGAGCAGGGCCGGTTAGAGCAGGGAGGGTTAGAGCAGGGAGGGTTAGAGCAGGGAGGGTTAGAGCAGGGCCGGTTAGAGCAGGGCCGGTTAGAGCAGGGAGGGTTAGAGCAGGGCTGGTTAGAGCAGGGAGGGTTAGAGCAGGGAGGGTTAGAGCAGGGCCGGTTAGAGCAGGGCGGGTTAGAGCAGGGCCGGTTAGAGCAGGGCGGGTTAGAGCAGTGAGGGTTAGAGCAGGGAGGGTTAGAGCAGGGAGGGTTAGAGCAGGGAGGGTTAGAGCAGGGAGGGTTAGAGCAGGGAGGGTTAGAGCAGGGCCGGTTAGAGCAGGGCCGGTTAGAGCAGGGCCGGTTAGAGCAGGGAGGGTTAGAGCAGGGAGGGTTAGAGCAGGGCTGGTTAGAGCATGGCTGGTTAGAGCAGGGAGGGTTAGAGCAGGGAGGGTTAGAGCAGGGCTGGTTAGAGCAGGGAGGGTTAGAGCAGGGAGGGTTAGAGCAGGGCCGGTTAGAGCAGGGAGGGTTAGAGCAGGGCCGGTTAGAGCAGGGAGGGTTAGAGCAGGGCCGGTTAGAGCAGGGAGGGTTAGAGCAGGGCCGGTTAGAGCAGGGAGGGTTAGAGCAGGGCTGGTTAGAGCAGGGAGGGTTAGAGCAGGGCCGGTTAGAGCAGGGAAGGTTAGAGCAGGGAAGGTTAGAGCAGGGAGGGTTAGAGCAGGGAGGATTAGAGCAGGGCCGGTTAGAGCAGGGAGGGTTAGAGCAGGGAGGGTTAGAGCAGGGCCGGTTAGAGCAGGGCCGGTTAGAGCAGGGCCGGTTAGAGCAGGGCTGGTTAGAGCAGGGAGGGTTAGAGCAGGGCCGGTTAGAGCAGGGCTGGTTAGAGCAGGGAGGGTTAGAGCAGGGCCGGTTAGAGCAGGGCTGGTTAGAGCAGGGAGGGTTAGAGCAGGACTGCCCAACTCTCTTTCTGCTGAGCTACCCTCCTGTAGATTCACTCCAACCCTAATTTGAATAATTAGCTGCTTAATTAGCTGCTTACCAATACCTGAACCAGGTACGGTCGGTTTAGGGTTGGACCGAAAACTACAGGACTGTAGATCTCCAGGGCGAGGGAAGGGCAGCCCTGCGTTAGAATCATACACAGACTCTGTATCTTACCGATGTAGCCTCTAGCACGCACCCAGTACAGCTTCTTGGGATCCATGGCAACGCGGCGGTAGAAGTCTGGAGGATTGACAGGTTTAATCTCTATGGGAACCTCGTCAGCTAGCAGCTTGTTCAGGCCCTGTTTGGCTTTCTCAGCCAAGTCTGGCTTACTGGAAAACACACACACACACACACACACACACACACACACACACACACACACACACACACACACACACACACACACACACACACACACACACACACACACACACACACACACACACACACACACACACACACACACACACACACAGAGAATGAAAGGATCAGTTCGGAGTGAACCCTTGGCATTGCTAGCCATGTCCTACCGACTGAGTTACACCGAAACCAGGACCATCATAAATAACCAACCAACTCAGCAGTTAATTATTGCCATGCATTACAGGGAAATAATGCACACTTCAGAATGCCATCGAAGCCAATCAGAAACTAATACTCAACAATTCCATGGTCATGAATTATAAAAGTGTCGGGCCACAGTGAGCAGGTCTTCAGGAGGGCAGTGTATTAACAGTAGTATAAATACGTTATAACAGTGTTATAAGGCGTTACAGTACGTGTTATAACAAATCTAATTGTATCGGTCGCATACACATACAGTATTTAGCAGATGCTATTGTGGGTGTATGCTTGTGTTCCTAGCTCCAACAGTGCGGTAATATCTAACAATTCACAACAATACACACACAACCTAAAGTCAAATAATGGAATTAAGAAATATATAAATATTAGGACGAGCAATGTCGGAGTCCGGATGTACTGTACGTATGTTTGTCTACATGTACAGAACCAGTCTGAGCACCGACTCATTCAAGGGTTTTTCTTTCTTTTTTACTATTTTCTACATTGTAGAATAATAGTGAAGACATCAACACTATGAAATAACACATATGGAATCATGTAGTAACCAAAAAAAGTATTTTATATTTGAGATTCTTCAAAGTAGCCACCCTTTGCCTTGATGACAGCTTTGCACAATCTTGGCATTCTCTCAACCAGCTTCACCTGGAATGCTTTTCCAACAGTCTTGAAGGAGTTCCCACATATGCTGAGCACTTGTTGGCTGCTTTTCCTTCACTCTGCGGTCCAACTCATCCCAAACCATCTCAATTGGGTTGAGGTCGGGTGACTGTGGAGGCCAGGTCATCTGATGCAGCACTCCATCACTCTCCTTCTTGGTCAAATAGCCCTTACACAGCCTGAAGGTGTGTTGGGTCATTGTCCTGTAGAAAAACAAATGATAGTCCCACTAAGCCCAAACCAGATGGCGTATCGCTGCAGAATGCTGTGGTAGCCATGCTGGTTAAGTGTGCCTTGAATTCTAAATAAATCACAGAAAGTGTCACCAGCATAGCACCCCTACACCATCACACCTCTTCCTCTATGCTTCACGGTGGGAACCACACATGCAGAGATCTCTGGTGGGAACCACACATGCAGAGATCTGAGTCTCACAAAGACACGCCGTTTGGAAACAAAAATCTCAAATTTGGACTCATTGTGTTTCTTGGACCAAGCAAGTCCCTTCTTATTGGTTTCCTTTTGTAGTTGTTTCTTTGCAGAACTTCCATGAAGGCCTGATTCACGCAGTCTCCTCTGAATAGTTGATGTTGAGATGTGTCTGTTACTTCAACTTCCTTGGGCTGCATTTTCTGAGGCTGGTAACTCTAATGAACTTATCCTCTGCAGCAGAGGTAACTCTGGGTCTACCTTTCCTGTGGCGGTCCTCATGAGAGCCTGTTTCATCATAGCGCTTGATGGTTTTTGCGACTGCACTTGAAGAAACTTTCAAAGTTCTTGACATTTTCCGGATTGACTGACCTTCATGTCTTAAAGTAATGATGGATTGTCGTTTCTCTTTGCTTATTTGAGCTGTTCTTGCCATAATATGGGCTTGGTCTTTAAAAAAAAAGCCTCAGTGGGGTTTGAAAACAGTGCCCCTTGTGTTCAGTGCCGGTATTACCAAATATCCCGGTATGGCACAAGGTCGGTATGAAGGTATGACAATCTGGGTGTCGCACAAGCCTAGTTCAAAGACATTCGCAGTTCATCCATTGAAGCCACTCCTATAATTCTGTGGACATTATTCAGATAATGCATGTCATAAAATGCCCAGTGCTTCAAGACAAGCTTCCTCTATTCTCTCTCGCTCTCTCCTCACCCTCAATTTCAGTTGCATGTTGGGCCCTACATTGTGACAGTACAGCGTGCATGTTATATATATATACAGTACAGCGTGCATGTTATATATATATATATATATATACAGTACAGCGTGCATGTTATATATATATATATATATATATACAGTACAGCGTGCATGTTATATATATATATATATACAGTACAGCGTGCATGTTATATATATATATATACAGTACAGCGTGCATGTTATATATATATATATATATATATACAGTACAGCGTGCATGTTATATATATATATATATACAGTACAGCGTGCATGTTATATATATATATATATACAGTACAGCGTGCATGTTATATATATATATATATATACAGTACAGCGTGCATGTTATATATACATACAGTACAGCGTGCATGTTATATATATATATATTCAGTACAGCGTGCATGTTATATATATATATATATATATATATATATATATATATATACAGTACAGCGTGCATGTTATATATATATACAGTACAGCGTGCATGTTATATATATATACAGTACAGCGTGCATGTTATATATATATATATACAGTACAGCGTGCATGTTATATATATATACAGTACAGCGTGCATGTTATATATATATATATACAGTACAGCGTGCATGTTATATATATATACAGTACTGCGTGCATGTTATATATATATACAGTACAGCGTGCATGTTATATATATATATATACAGTACAGCGTGCATGTTATATATATATACAGTACAGCGTGCATGTTATATATATATACAGTACAGCGTGCATGTTATATATATATATATATATATATATACAGTACAGCGTGCATGTTTGTCTTTCATTATGATTAAACCATGCTGTTACTGCAAAATACAAATTAGCTCTTAAAGACTTTCCTATACAGATTAAAATCGCTTACAGGCTCCACAGTAAGCCGCACTGATTGGTGAAGTAATTTAATGTTGAGCTAAAATAAAAAATAAATATACTATATATATATATATATTTCAGAGGTGTAAAAAGGAACATAAAGGAACGATATAAAATAACTTTTTTGTTTGTTTGAACGGTTCAGAACTTTATTTTGCTGGTCGGAAATGTGGAACGGAATGAAAAAGAACAGTGGTTCTGATCTGAACGAAAGGAAAATAATTGTGGTTCCAACCCCTGGTTATAACAGTGTTATTACCTGAGGTAGAACTGTATGAGCTCCTCCACCGTGAGCAGGTCTTCAGGAGGGGGGACCGAGGGCATGGTGAACTGGTGCTGCAGAGGAGAGGGCTGGTTACTGTGGAAGGAGGCCTGGCAGATGAGGATGGGCTGACCGTGTTGGATGGCCTTCACTGACCGTACGCTGAAACTACGACCGTCCCTGGTCCTCTCCACCTGGTACAGCACTGGCACCTTGGGGTCTCCTGGTACACAGGCCAGAGGAGAGAGGTAGGAGGGTATGTTAGGAGGGTTTAGGTCAGAGGTTATAGGTTAGGAGGGTTAGGGTCAGTGTTCCCTATAGGCTGCGCACCTCCTCCAGGCCTGCCGAGCCGAAGAAATGCCTAACGGAGATGCATGACATTGCACTTCAGTGAGTTCGCCCCTTTGCATGATACAATTCATTCAGAAAGTATTTACACCCCTTCACTTTTTCCACATTTTGTTACGTTTCAGCCTCATTGTTACGTTTCAGCCTCATTGTTACGTTTCAGCCTTATTGTTACGTTACAGCCTTAAAAAAAAGAATACAAATTATTATATTTTTTTTTTTAAACCCCTCATCAATCTACACACAATACCCAATAATGACAAAGCAAACAGCGTTTTGGTTTTTAAATGTTTGCAAATATATTAAAAATAAAAACTTGTCCCGAAGCCATTCCTGCTTTGTCTTGGTGCTTAAGGTCGTTGTCCTGTTGGAAGGTGATCCTTCGCCCCTATCTGGGGTCCTGAGCAGGTTTTCATCAAGAATCTCTCTGTACTTTGCTCCGTTCATCTTTCCCTGCCACTGAAAAACATCCCCACAGCATGATGCTGCCACCACCATGCTTCACCCTAGAGATGGTGCTTAGATTTCCTCCCGATGTGACGCTTGGCATTCCGGTCAAAAGAGTTCAATCTTTGTTTCATCAGAACAGAGAATATTGAGTGGCCCAGTCAGAGCCCGGACTTGAATCGAATCGAACATCTCTGGAGAGACCTGAAAATAGCTGTGCAGCGACGCTCCCCTTCTAACCTGACAGAGCTTGAGAGGATCTGCAGAGAAGAATGGGAGAAACTCCCCAAATACAGGTGTGCCAAGCTTGTAGCGTCATACCCAAGAAGACTCGAGGCTGTAATCGACTGTCATGGGGTATGGGGTAGTGTGTCATTATGGGGTATTGTATGTCGATTAATGAGGGGGGAAAAGGATGTAATAAATGTTTTGAATATGGCTGTAATGTAACAAAATGTTGAAAAAGTCAAGGGGTCTGAATACTTTCTGAATGCACTGTATGTTAGGAGAGTTAGGGTCATGGGTTATAAACTCACTAAAAAAAGAAACGTCCCTTTTTCAGGACCCTGTCTTTCAAAGATAATTCGTACAAATCCAAATAACTTCACAGATCTTCATTGTAAAGGGTTTAAACACTGTTTCCCATGCTTGTTCAATGAACCAATTAATGAACATGCACCTGTGGAATGGTCGTTAAGAAACTAACAGCTTACAGACAGTAGGCAATTAAGGTCACAGCTATGAAAACTTAGGACACTAAAGAGGCCTTTCTACTGACTCTGAAAAACACCAAAAGAAAGATGCCCAGGGTCCCTGCTCATCTGCGTGAACGTTCCTTAGGCATGTTGCAAGGAGGCATGAAGACTGCAGATGTGGCCAGCGCAATAAATTGTAATGTCCGTACTGTGAGACGCCTAAGACAGCGCTACAGGGAGACAGGATGGACAGCTGATCGTCCTCGCAGTGGCAGACCACATGTAACAACACCTGCACAGGATCGGTACAGCTGAACATCACACCTGTGGGACAGGTACAGGATGGCAACAACTGCCCGAGTTACACCAGGAACGCACAATCCCTCCATCAGTGCTCAGACTGTCCACAACAGGCTGAGAGAGGCTGGACTGAGGGCTTGTTAGCCTGTTGTAAGGCAGGTCCTCACCAGACATCTCCGGCAACAACGTCGCCTATGGGCACAAACCCACCGTCGCTGGACTAGACCGGACTGTCAAAAATTGCTCTTCACTGACGAGTCGCAATTTTGTCTCACCAGGGGTGATGGTCGGATTCGCGTTTATCATCGAAGGAATGAGCGTTACACCGAGGCCTGTACTCTGGAGCGGATTCGATTTGGAGGTGGAGGGTCCGTCATGGTCTGGGGCGGTGTGTCACAGCATCATCGGACTGAGCTTGTTGTCATTGCAGGCAATCTCAACGCTGTGCGTTACAGGGAAGACATCCTCCTCCCTCATGTGGTACCCTTCCTGCAGGCTCATCCTGACATGACCCTCCAGCATGACAATGCCACCAGCCACACTGCTCGTTCTGTGCGTGATTTCCTGCAAGACAGGAATGTCAGGGTTCTGCCATGGCAAGCGAGGAGCCCGGATCTCAATCCCATTGAGCACATCAGGGACCTGTTGGATCGGAGGGTGAGGGCTAGGGCCATTCCCCCCAGAAATGTACGGGAACTTGCATGTGCCTTGGTGGAAGAGTTGGGTAACATCAGTTTGCTGAAAATAAACACAGTTGACAGTGAGAGGACGTTTATTTTTTTGCTGAGTTTATGTTAGGAGAGTTAAGGTCAGGGGTTATATGATGGGAGAGTTGGGGTCAGGGGTTATATGATGGGAGAGTTAAGGTCAGGGTTATATGTTGGGATAGTTGGGGTCAGGGGTTATATGATGGGAGAGTTGGGGTCAGGGGTTATATGATGGGAGAGTTGGGGTCAGGGGTTATATGTTAGGAGAGTTGGGGTCAGGGGTTATATGTTAGGAGAATTGGGGTCAGGGGTTATATGATGGGAGAGTTGGGGTCAGGGGTTATATGTTAGGAGAGTTGGGGTCAGGGGTTATATGATGGGATAGTTGGGGTCAGGGGTTATATGATGGGAGAATTGGGGTCAGGGGTTATATGATGGGAGAGTTGGGGTCAGGGGTTATATGTTAGGAGAGTTGGGGTCAGGGGTTATATGTTAGGAGAATTGGGGTCAGGGGTTATATGATGGGAGAGTTGGGGTCAGGGGTTATATGTTAGGAGAGTTGGGGTCAGGGGTTATATGATGGGATAGTTGGGGTCAGGGGTTATATGATGGGAGAATTGGGGTCAGGGGTTATATGATCGGAGAGTTAAGGTCAGGGGTTATATGATGGGAGAGTTAAGGTCAGGGGTTATATGATGGCAGAGTTGGGGTCAGGGGTTATATGTTAGGAGAGTTGGGGTCAGGGGTTATATGATGGGAGAGTTGGGGTCAGGGGTTATATGATGGGAGAGTTAAGGTCAGGGGTTATATGATGGGAGAGTTAAGGTCAGGGGTTATATGATGGGAGAGTTGGGGTCAGGGGTTATATGATGGGAGAGTTGGGGTCAGGGGTTATATGTTAGGAGAGTTGGGGTCAGGGGTTATATGACGGGAGAGTTGGGGTCAGGGGTTATATGATGGGAGAGTTGGGGTCAGGGGTTATATGATGGGAGAGTTGGGGTCAGGGGTTATATGATGGGATAGTTGGGGTCAGGGGTTATATGATGGGAGAGTTGGGGTCAGGAGTTATATGTTAGGATAGTTAAGGTCAAGGTGAGGAGCAGGAAGGCTAAGGGTCAGGTGTTAAACGGGACCTCTCCAGCTGGAACACGGGCCAGAGGGGAGCATAAGAGTTAGTAGCAGGGTTAGTAGTCAGTATAGGGTAGGTTAGTTGGAGCAGGGCAAATTCAATCAGGCTAATTCAATCAGGCTCATTCAATCAGGCTCATTCAATCTGGACCTTGACTGTATAATCTGTGGCATGTTGTGGTAATGTTTATTTATTTTATTTCACCTTTATTTAACCAGGTATTTATATATTGTAGGCAAGTTGAGAACAAGTTCTCATTTACAACTGCAACCCGGCCAAGATAAAGCAAAGCAGTTCGACAACATACAAAAACACAGAGTTACACATGGAGTAAAACAAATATACAGTCAATAATACAGTAGAAAAATAAGTCTATATACAATGTGAGCAAATGAGGTGAGATAAGGGAGGTAAAGGCAAAAAAGGCCATGGTGGCGAAGTAAATACAATATAGCAAGTAAAACACTGGAATGGTAGATTTGTAGTGGAAGAAAGTGCAAAGTAGAAATAGAAATAATGGGGTACAAAGGAGCAAAATAAATAAATAAATACAGTAGGGGAAGAGGTAGTTGTTTGGGCTAAATTATAGATGGGCTATGTACAGGTGCAGTGATCTGTGAGCTGCTCTGACAGCTGGTGCTTAAAGCTAGTGAGGGAGATAAGTGTTTCCAGTTTCAGAGATTTTTGTAGTTTGTTCCAGTCATTGGCAGCAGAGAACTGGAAGGAGAGACGGCCAAAGGAGAAATTGGCTTTGGGGGTGACCAGAGAGATATACCTTCTGGAGTGCGTGCTACAGGTGGGTGTTGCTATGGTGACCAGTGAGCTGAGATAAGGGGGGACTTTACCTAGCAGGGTCTTGTAGATGACCTGGAGCCAGCGGGTTTGGCGACGAATATGTAGCGAGGGCCAGCCAACGAGAGCATACAGGTCACAGTGGTGGGTAGTATATGGGGCTTTGGTGACAAAACGGATGGCACTGTGATAGACTGCATCCAGTTTATTGAGTAGTGTATTGGAGGCTAATTTGTAAATGACATCGCCGAAGTCGAGGATCGGTAGGATGGTCAGTTTTACTAGGGTATGTTTGGCAGCACGAGTGAAGGAGGCTTTGTTGCGAAATAGGAAGCCGATTCTAGATTTAATTTTGGATTGGAGATGCTTAATGTGAGTCTGAAAGGAGAGTTTACAGTCTAACCAGACACCTAGGTATTTGTAGTTGTCCACATATTCTAAGTCAGAACCGTCCAGAGTAGTGATGCTGGACGGGCGGGCAGGTGGGTGCGGGCAGCGATCGGTCGAAGAGCATGCATTTAGTTTTACTTGTATTTAAGAGCAGTTGGTGGCCACGGAAGGAGAGATGTATGGCATTGAAGCTCGTCTGGAGGCTAGTTAAACATAGTGTCCAAAGAAGGGCCAGAAGTATACAAAATGGTGTCGTCTGCGTAGAGGTGGATCAGAGACCCACCAGCAGCAAGAGCAATGTTGACTGAAGGTCAGTTCCTCACTGGCCCCATAAAAAGTTACTGTTCGATCAATGACATTTATAATGGCCTTGTTACATCAGCAGATGTTACAAAGTGCTTATACAGAAACCAGTCTAAAACCCAAACAGCAAGCAATGCAGCAGCATCTGTTATCTGTATAACCTGTGGGGTGTTGCGGTAATGCTATGGTAGAGTTGTGGTAATGTTGTAATATTGCGGTAATGGTAATGCTATGGTAGAGTTGTGGTAATGTTGTAATATTATGGTAATGGTAATGCTATGGTAGAGTTGTGGTAATGTTGTAATATTATGGTAATGGTAATGCTATGGTAGAGTTGTGGTAATGTTGTAATATTATGGTAATGGTAATGCTATGGTAGAGTTGTGGTAATGTTGTAATATTGCAGTAATGCTATGGTAGTGTTGTGGTATTGTTGACAATGTCAGCTCCTTACCTGCCCGTACAAAGTAGCAGTGGAGAGAGTGAGCCAAAACGTTTTCCCTGACGGACTCTGCTGCAGCCACCAGGGCCTGGCCAATGATCTGACCCCCAAACAGACGACGGGTACGGGGCACCCAGTGGTGAGTCCCTCTGAAACGCGGTACACACACACACACACACACACGCGCGCGCACACACACACACACACACAGAAACACACACACACCCGCACGCGCGCACACACACACACACACACACACACACACACACAACCAGAATTTCCCAGATGAGGGAGCACAAGTTTATACTGAGTTGCATCACAATTAAAACTTGACATTGCCATAGTACAACTAAACAACGAGAGGTAAATGTCGAGCAGTAGCTAGCTAGCTGTACTGATCTGTTAATAGTAGACCAAAGGTGAGTGTTGGGCAGGCTAACAGTCTGCTAACAGTATGCTAACAGTATGCTACCAATATAATACCAATATGATACCAGTATGCTAACAGTATGCTAACAATATGCTAACAGTATGCTAACAGTATGCTAACAGTATGCTAGTATGCTACCAGTATGCTAACAGTATGCTAGTATGCTAACAGTCGGCTACCTGTACAGATCTACCTCCAGCTTCTCTAGGTTAAGAACGCTGGTGACCAGAACACTTCGGAGGTCTGGCGGCACCGCCGCAGCAGCGCCAGGAGGCACCGCGGAGTGCGACCTGTCTTCCGATGTTTCACCACTCACTTTCTCTGACATGTTTCTCTGCCCGGTTTCTACTTCTTGTTGAATTCTTACTCTACTCTCCAAGCATGTTGGCAAACTAGAATAATTACGCGTTACCGCCATCTACTGGGTGTGCAGTATGTAATGGAGTGGGGCCTCCAGCTACTGGGTGTGCAGTATGTAATGGAGTGGGGCCTCCAGCTACTGGGTGTGCAGTATGTAATGGAGTAGGGCCACCAGCTACTGGGTGTGCAGTATGTTATGGAGTAGGGCCACCATCTACTGGGTGTGCAGTATGTAATGGAGTGGGGCCACCATCTACTGGGTGTGCAGTATGTAATGGAGTGGGGCCGCCATCTACTGGGTGTGCAGTATGTAATGGAGTGGGGCCTCCAGCTACTGGGTGTGCAGTATGTAATGGAGTGGGGCCGCCAGCTACTGGGTGTGCAGTATGTAATGGAGTAGGGCCACCAGCTACTGGGTGTGCAGTATGTAATGGAGTAGGGCCACCAGCTACTGGGTGTGCAGTATGTAATGGAGTAGGGCCACCAGCTACTGGGTGTGCAGTATGTAATGGAGTAGGGCCACCATCTACTGGGTGTGCAGTATGTAATGGAGTGGGGCCACCATCTACTGGGTGTGCAGTATGTAATGGAGTAGGGCCACCATCTACTGGGTGTGCAGTATGTAATGGAGTAGGGCCTCCAGCTACTGGGTGTGCAGTATGTAATGGAGTAGGGCCACCAGCTACTGGGTGTGCAGTATGTAATGGAGTAGGGCCACCATCTACTGGGTGTGCAGTATGTAATGGAGTAGGGCCTCCAGCTACTGGGTGTGCAGTATGTAATGGAGTAGGGCCACCATCTACTGGGTGTGCAGTATGCAATGGAGTAGGGCCGCCAGCTACTGGGTGTGCAGTATGTAATGGAGTGGGGCCTCCAGGTAATGGGTGTGCAGTATGTAATGGAGTAGGGCCGCCAGCTACTGGGTGTGCAGTATGTAATGGAGTAGGGCCGCCAGCTACTGGGTGTGCAGTATGTAATGGAGTAGGGCCGCCAGCTACTGGGTGTGCAGTATGTAATGGAGTGGAGCCGCCAGCTACTGGGTGTGCAGTATGTAATGGAGTGGGGCCACCAGCTACTGGGTGTGCAGTATGTAATGGAGTAGGGCCGCCAGCTTCTGGGTGTGCAGTATGTAATGGAGTAGGCCGCCAGCTACTGGGTGTGCAGTATGTAATGGAGTGGGGCCACCATCTACTGGGTGTGCAGTATGTAATGGAGTGGGGCCACCATCTACTGGGTGTGCAGTATGTAATGGAGTGGGGCCACCATCTACTGGGTGTGCAGTATGTAATGGAGTGGGGCCACCATCTACTGGGTGTGCAGTATGTAATGGAGTGGGGCCACCATCTACTGGGTGTGCAGTATGTAATGGAGTGGGGCCACCATCTACTGGGTGTGCAGTATGTAATGGAGTGGGGCCACCATCTACTGGGTGTGCAGTATGTAATGGAGTAGGGCCGCCATCTACTGGGTGTGCAGTATGTAATGGAGTAGGCCGCCAGCTATTGGGTGTGCAGTATGTAATGGAGTGGGGCCACCATCTACTGGGTGTGCAGTATGTAATGGAGTGGGGCCACCATCTACTGGGTGTGCAGTATGTAATGGAGTGGGGCCACCATCTACTGGGTGTGCAGTATGTAATGGAGTGGGGCCACCATCTACTGGGTGTGCAGTATGTAATGGAGTGGGGCCACCATCTACTGGGTGTGCAGTATGTAATGGAGTGGGGCCACCATCTACTGGGTGTGCAGTATGTAATGGAGTAGGGCCACCAGCTACTGGGTGTGCAGTATGTAATGGAGTAGGGCCACCAGCTACTGGGTGTGCAGTATGTAATGGAGTAGGGCCACCATCTACTGGGTGTGCAGTATGTAATGGAGTGGGGCCACCATCTACTGGGTGTGCAGTATGTAATGGAGTGGGGCCACCATCTACTGGGTGTGCAGTATGTAATGGAGTAGGGCCGCCATCTACTGGGTGTGCAGTATGTAATGGAGTAGGCCGCCAGCTATTGGGTGTGCAGTATGTAATGGAGTGGGGCCACCATCTACTGGGTGTGCAGTATGTAATGGAGTGGGGCCACCATCTACTGGGTGTGCAGTATGTAATGGAGTGGGGCCACCATCTACTGGGTGTGCAGTATGTAATGGAGTAGGCCGCCAGCTATTGGGTGTGCAGTATGTAATGGAGTGGGGCCACCATCTACTGGGTGTGCAGTATGTAATGGAGTGGGGCCGCCATCTACTGGGTGTGCAGTATGTAATGGAGTGGGGCCACCATCTACTGGGTGTGCAGTATGTAATGGAGTAGGCCGCCAGCTACTGGGTGTGCAGTATGTAATATAGTGGGGCCACCATCTACTGGGTGTGCAGTATGTAATGGATTGGGGCCGCCATCTACTGGGTGTGCAGTATGTAATGGAGTGGGGCCACCATCTACTGGGTGTGCAGTATGTAATGGAGTAGGGCCGCCAGCTACTGGGTGTGCAGTATGTAATGGAGTAGGGCCACCAGCTACTGGGTGTGCAGTATGTAATGGAGTGGGGCCACCATCTACTGGGTGTGCAGTATGTAATGGAGTGGGGCCACCAGCTACTGGGTGTGCAGTATGTAATGGAGTGGGGCCACCATCTACTGGGTGTGCAGTATGTAATGGAGTGGGGCCGCCATCTACTGGGTGTGCAGTATGTAATGGAGTGGGGCCGCCATCTACTGGGTGTGCAGTATGTAATGGAGTGGGGCCGCCATCTACTGGGTGTGCAGTATGTAATGGAGTGGGGCCACCATCTACTGGGTGTGCAGTATGTAATGGAGTAGGGCCACCAGCTACTGGGTGTGCAGTATGTAATGGAGTAGGGCCACCATCTACTGGGTGTGCAGTATGTAATATAGTGGGGCCGCCATCTACTGGGTGTGCAGTATGTAATGGAGTGGGGCCACCAGCTACTGGGTGTGCAGTATGTTATGGAGTAGGGCCACCATCTACTGGGTGTGCAGTATGTAACGGAGTGGGGCCGCCATCTACTGGGTGTGCAGTATGTAATGGAGTGGGGCCGCCATCTACTGGGTGAGCAATAGTTACAGCAGCAGCAATAGTAACAGCAGCAGCAATAGTAACAGCAGCAGCAATAGTTACAGCAGCAGCAATAGTTACAGCAGCAATAGTTACTGCAGCAGCAATAGTTACAGCAGCAATAGTTACAGCAGCAGCAATAGTTACAGCAGCAGCAATAGTTACAGCAGCAATAGTTACAGCAGCAGCAATAGTTACAGCAGCAGCAATAGTAACAGCAGCAGCAATAGTAACAGCAGCAGCAATAGTTACAGCAGCAGCAATAGTTACAGCAGCAATAGTTACTGCAGCAGCAATAGTTACAGCAGCAATAGTTACAGCAGCAGCAATAGTTACAGCAGCAGCAATAGTAACAGCAGCAGCAATAGTAACAGCAGCAGCAATAGTTACAGCAGCAGCAATAGTTACAGCAGCAATAGTTACTGCAGCAGCAATAGTTACAGCAGCAATAGTTACAGCAGCAATAGTTACTGCAGCAGCAATAGTTACAGCAGCAATAGTTACAGCAGCAGCAATAGTTACAGCAGCAGCAATAGTTACAGCAGCAGCAATAGTTACTGCAGCAGCAATTCAACAGCAGCAGCAATAGTTACAGCAGCAGCAATAGTTACTGCAGCAGCAATTCAACAGCAGCAGCAATAGTTACAGCAGCAGCAATAGTTACAGCAGCAGCAATAGTTACAGCAGCAGCAATAGTTACAGCAGCAGCAATAGTTACTGCAGCAGCAATAGTTACATCAGCAGCAATAGTTACAGCAGGTCAATTTAAAATACACCGCTGTTTTTAACGTTGGACATTTTTATTTGAGTCTAGTTGGTGCAATATCAGCTGATGTTATCAGCCAATGTAAACACTTGAGTTTACTGTCTGAATTGGCTCTGCATAGTTTATAGTACCTTAATCTCATGGCCTGTTGAGTTAAAGGAAGCTGACCCATTTCTCCTAAACCAGGTTAGTTCATATATTTTCACTGACTGTTTTATTACCACAAACGAGGTGTGAGAGATATGAAACCACTAAACATCCTTTATCTCCCTCTCACACAGTCACGTGCAATCTGTCTTTACCTCTGTCATTACCTAACTTCTGTCAGTTGGGGACTTCCTCTCTCATCGTCGCAGCCGCAGTTTTCAGTAGTTTTGCATAACTATCAGACCACAGCACTACAACGGTAGAACAAAGAGCAGAACATTTCCATGAAGTTTGAACCATTTGTTAATTGTCTTTTGAGGTTGTATGTTAACGTGGTTGGTGAAGTTCAGATGGACTTGTCTCTAGGATGGCTTCTGAACTTCAATCACTCTCTGTCTTCCATTTCTCCCTCTCCTCGTCCCTCCGTCTGTCTTCCATTTCTCTATCTCCTCGTCCCTCTGTCTGTCTTCCATTTCTCTCTCTCCCTCTCCTCGTCCCTCCGTCTGTCTTCCATTTCTCTCTCCTCGTCCCTCTCTCTCCCTCTCTCGTCTCTCCCTCTCTCGTCTCTCCCTCTCTCGTCCCTCCCTCTCTCGTCCCTCCCTCTCTCGTCCCTCCCTCTCTCGTCCGTCCCTCTGTCTTTCTTTAATGTCGTTTCTCTTTCAAAATGACTGAGACCCTTTTCCCTCACTGGCAGCTTTCCAGTAAACAACCCCCCTCCCCTCGTCACAAACACCTGTGCCAAACACTCTGACTTTCATTTAAACTCATCTGTAGTGTGAAGAGCAGCTTGTGTGTGTGTGGTCAACCACACTTTAAGGGGGCGAGATTAGATGATTCTGCTGTGTGTGTTGCAGCATGGATGGGAAAAACTGTTCAGTCATTACATTTTAGCAGACGCTCTTATCCAGAGCGACTTACAGTAGTGAATGCATACATTTCATACATTTTTTTCCCCCGTACTGGTACCCCATGGGAATCGAACCCACAATCCTGGCGTTACAAACACCATGCTCTACCAACTGAGCTACAGGGGACCGTGTCCAGGACAGAGGAGACCAGGCCTTCACAAAGAGAGGTATCTCACACACACACACACACACACACACACACACACACACACACACACACACCATGCTCTACCAACTGAGCCACACGGGACCATATCCAGGCCTTCACAAAGAGAGGTATGTCACACGTAACATGGACACAGTGTCTGAAATTGTCTCTGTTTGCTAACTGTGTGTGTTTTTTTTTTTTGCAGAGGCCTCTGACATCATGAAGAGACAATCAAGGTACCTGACCTTTAACCCCTGACCTCTTACCCCTGACCCCTAACCCTAACTGTTCAATACCAGCAGTTTCACCTGCTGACATCTGACTCTAAAATATGATCATGTCCTATAGCCAAATGAAACTGGTCTCTCTCTTCTCTCTCTTCTCTCTCTTCTCTCTCTCTCCACCTTCTCTCACTCTCTCTCTCTCCCCTTTCTTTGACTCTCTCTGCCCTCTCTCTCCCCTCTCTCTCCCCTCTCTCTCCCTCCCCCTTCTCTTGCTCTCTCTCTTTCCCTCTTTCTCCCATCTCTCTCTTTCCCTCTTTCTCCCATCTCTCTCTTTCCCTCTCTCTCTCTCCCATCTCTCTCTTTCCCTCTCTCTTTCTCCCATCTCTCTCTTTCCCTCTCTCTTTCTCCCATCTCTCTCTTTCCCCCCCTCTCTCTCTTTCCCTCTCTCTCTTTCCCTCTCTCTCTTTCCCTCTTTCTTCCTCTCTCTTCCTCCTTCTAGCCAGACAACCTCCGTCTGAAAGGTCTAATGCACAGCTGAAACGGGCAGAATTTGGTTTCACTAAAGAGACACATTACTCACTAGCCAAGCCATGTTACACACCATACTACATTGGTAAGGACACACACACACACACACACACACACACACACACACACACACACACACACACACACACACACACACACACACACGCGCACACACACGCACACACACAGACACACACACGCACACACACAGACACACACACACACACAGGTGCACAGACACACACACACACACACAGGTGCACACACACACACACACACACAGACACACACACACACACACAGGTGCACACACACACACACACATACTACTCTGTACACACTCTCCATGCCTGAACTATTACATTTACATTTAAGTCATTTAGCAGACGCTCTTATCCAGAGCGACTTACAAATTGGTGCATTCACCTTATGATATCCAGTGGAACAACCACTTTACAATAGTACATCTAAATCTTTTTTTGGGGGGGTGGGAGTTAGAAGGATTACTTTATCCTATCCCGGGTATTCTATACAGTGTAGAGGTACGTTAAGATGGTTTAAAATCTTTAACCCCCCCAAAGAAGTACGATAAATCATGTGGTTTGGACATAACTACTCATTCAAGGGTTTTAAACAAATCAAAATATATTTCAGATTTGAGATTCTTCAAAGTAGCCACCCTTTGCCTTGATGACAGCTTTGCACACTCTTGGCATTCTCTCAACCAGCTTCACCCGGAATACTTTTCCAACAGTCTTTAAGTAGTTCCCACATATGCTGAGCACTTGTTGGCTGCTTCTCCTTCACACTGCGATCCAACTCATCCCAAACCATCTTAATTGGGTTGAGGTCAGGTGATTGTGGAGGCCAGGTCATCTGATGCAGCACTCCATCACTCTCCTTCTTGGTCAACTAGCCCTTACACAGCCTGGAGGTGTGTTGGATCATTGTCCAGTTGAAAAACAACTGATTGTCCCACTAAGCCCAAACCAGATGGGATGGCGTATCGCTGCAGAATGATGTGGTAGCCATGCTGGTTAATTGTGCCTTGAATTCTAAATAAATCCTGACAGTGTCACCAGCAAAGCACCCCCAGAAATGTGAAAAATGTGCACAATTGTGGACTTCGTCATCCATTTCATATGTGCACTACGTCATCCATTTCATGTGTACTACGTCATCCATTTCATATGTGCACTACGTCATCCATTTCGTATGTGTACTACGTCATCCATTTCATGTGTACTACGTCATCCATTTTGTATGTGCACTACGTCATCCATTTCGTATGTGTACTACGTCATCCATTTCATGTGTACTACGTCATCCATTTCATATGTGCACTACGTCATCCATTTCGTACGTGTACTACGTCATCCATTTCATCTACGTCATCCATTTCATATGTGCACTACGTCATCCATTTCACCTACGTCATCCATTTCATATGTGTACTACGTCATCCATTTTGTGTGTGTACGTCATCCAATTCATCCATTTTGTATGTGTACTACGTCATCCATCTCATGTGTGTACTACGTCATCCATTTTGTATGACATTACAAAAAATTGCCCAAAAAATGTATATATATATATATATATATATATATATATATATATATATTCTGGGGGGGATTGTTGAAATTTGTATGATATGTTGTGAATTCCTATTTGTACAATATGTTACGAGTTTGTAATTGCTTAAGATCCCAGACTACATCATTAACCATTAGTGGGAGAAATGTAAAACTGACCCGAGATTCAGTGTCTAGGGGCAACTTCGCCCTACACCTCGAACATGCAGATATAATGCCTTACTCATGTCATTTCCACAGTGACGGAAGGAAGTGAGGACTTCACAAACTGAAGCAAAACATGAAACTCAGAGTTGTTGTGATGAATTCTCTATACATCCTAACACATGATGGGATCGTTAGAGAGATGGCCTCTTGTGACGATGTTTAGGGTAAGAGAGGGGCCCGTTGGTGACAATGTTTAGGGTAAGAGAGGGGCCCGTTGGTGACGAGGTTTTCCTGGTTTTGGGGACGTTCAGCCATGCTGTCTATCTTTGACCTGTGCTGCATGGACATGCACGCACACACACACGCACGCACGCACGCAGACACACACATACACACACACACACACAGTGTTCATGCAGGTGCCTGTTTATCATCAACGTGTTGAAGAATAACTACGATGACGATCACAGTTCCCACTCTAAACACACACACACACACACACACACACACACACACACACACACACACACACACACACATACCTGTATCCCTGTATCACTCTAAACACACACACACACACACACACACACACACACACACACACACACACCTGTATCCCTGTATCACTCTAAACACACACACACACACACACACACACCTGTATCCCTGTATCACTCTAAACACACACACACACACACATACACCTGTATCCCTGTATCACTCTAAACACACACACACACACACACCTGTATCCCTGTATCACTCTAAACACACACACACACACCTGTATCCCTGTATCACTCTAAACACACACACACACACCTGTATCCCTGTATCACTCTAAACACACACACACACACACCTGTATCCCTGTATCACTCTAAACACACACACACACACCTGTATCCCTGTATCACTCTAAACACACACACACACACCTGTATCCCTGTATCACTCTAAACACACACACACACACACCTGTATCCCTGTATCACTCTAAACACACACACACACACACCTGTATCCCTGTATCACTCTAAACACACACACACACACCTGTATCCCTGTATCACTCTAAACACACACACACACACCTGTATCCCTGTATCACTCTAAACACACACACACACACACCTGTATCCCTGTATCACTCTAAACACTGCAGCTGAACTGAAGTAGACAGCGTTCCAGAAAGGAATTCACTGATACAGTCAGCTAGTACACACACACACACACACACACACACACACACACACACACACACACACAGAAATGGACCTCTCTGCCTCTCTATCTGAATCCTTGTACCTAGAAACATAATACTCTTGTGTTGTTTTGGAAACATTGTCACGGTACGTTGCGTCAGAGTATGCTATCTGCTTTTTCTTGACGTTCTAAAATTCAGAAAGTATTCTGGAACGAACACTACAGCTGTGTGCAGATGCAACACTGTCTATGGTTAGATGCACGCCACTGACGTCATGCTCTATAGAAACATGGAAACTGAAAACCCAAAGTGACACCTGTAGTTTGGCATCTTTCTCAGCTGCTGACTGTTATGGTGAAGATCACCGTAAACACTGTAAACACTGTATCCCTGTATCACTGTAACACCATCACTGTATCACTGTAACCATCACTGTAAACACTGTAAACACTTTATCCCTGTATCACTGTAAACACGGCATCACTGTATCACTGTAACACCATCACTGTAAACACTGTAAACACTGTATCCCTGTATCACTGTAAACACGGCATCACTGTATCACTGTAACACCATCACTGTAAACACTGCATCACTGTATCACTGTAACACCATCACTGTAAACACTGTAAACACTGTATCCCTGTATCACTGTAAACACGGCATCACTGTATCACTGTAACACCATCACTGTGAACACTGTAAACACTGTATCCCTGTATCACTGTAAACACTGCATCACTGTATCACTGTAACACCATCACTGTATCACTGTAACACCATCACTGTAAACACTGTAAACACTGTATCCCTGTATCACTGTAACACCATCACTGTATCACTGTAACACCATCACTGTATCACTGTAACACCATCACTGTGAACACTGTAAACACTGTATCCCTGTATCACTGTAAACACTGCATCACTGTATCACTGTAACACCATCACTGTAAACACTGTAAACACTGTATCCTTGTACCACTGTAAACACTGTTTCACTGTAACACTGTAACACCATCACTGTAAACACTGCATCACTGTATCACTGTAACACCATCACTGTGAACACTGTAAACACTGTATCCCTGTAACACTGTATCACTGTAACAATGCAACACTGTAACACCATCACTGTAAACACTGTAAACACTGTATCACTGTAACAATGCAACACTGTATCACTGTAACATTGTAACACTATAACACTGTAACACTATCACTGTATCACTGTATTACTGTAACACTGCAAAACTGTACCACTGTATCACTGTACTCTATTGACTCAAATAACAAATAACTTCTTTCTTTTGACCTTTCCACTGCTGAGAGTCTTTGTACTATTTCTACCTCTATCAAATCAAATCAAATTTTATTAGTCACATGTGCCGAATACAACAGGTGTAGTAGACCTTACAGTGGAATGCTGAATACAACAGGTGTAGTAGACCTCACAGTGAAATGCTGAATACAACAGGTGTAGCAGACCTTACAGTGGAATGCTGAATACAACAGGTGTAGTAGACCTTACAGTGGAATGCTGAATACAACAGGTGTAGTAGACCTCACAGTGAAATGCTGAATACAACAGGTGTAGTAGTCCTCACAGTGAAATGCTGAATACAACAGGTGTAGTAGACCTCACAGTGAAATGCTGAATACAACAGATGTAGTAGACCTCACAGAGTCAATGTGGAGGCTATATACAGTGTGTACCAGTACAGTGTCAGTGTGGAGGCTATATACAGGGGGTACCGGTACAGAGTCAATGTGGAGGTGTAACAGATGTATATCGTACTCTCCTTGCGTTGTGTTTTCTCCTAATTAATCACATCAGCCAGTGGTCCCAGTTGAGCATCATTTATTCCTGTTGTTAAATGAGAAACAGCACGGTAGTTGTGCAGGGCTTAATGATACCGATGGCTGTCGATGGCAAAAGCTGTAGCATGAAGACAACTGTGTTAGCAGTGGGCTTATGTGACCATTACGTCGGTGTCTGCTAGCTAACACTTATCTACAGCAATCATATGCCAAAGCACATTCCATAAAGCCCCTCAATCCCTAACAGGTACCATATACCCACACATGTATAAATCAGTAACGTACAGCAAACTTGTACACATTGTAAAATATAAAATATAAAACAGTATTCAGAACGTGACCTACCCCTTGCATCACATTTTCATACTGGGAAGACCTGACGTTCGCGATCTCCCCCTATCTGCAAGCGGGGCCAATCACAACACACCTTATTGTCATCAGTTGAACCAACCAATACGAATGCTTGAACATTAAGTACACATTGCTTTAGAGGCAAGTGGAAACATAACCAACCCTGTTACAGAGGCTATATACAGGGTGTACCAGTACAGTGTCAATGTGGAGGCTATATACAGGGGGTACCAGTACAGTGTCAATGTGGAGGCTATATACAGGGGGTACCAGTACAGTGTCAATGTGGAGGCTATATACAGGGGGTACCAGTACAGTGTCAATGTGGAGGCTATATACAGGGGGTACCAGTACAGTGTCAATGTGGAGGCTATATACAGGGGGTACCAGTACAGTGTCAATGTGGAGGCTATATACAGGGGGTACCAGTACAGTGTCAATGTGGAGGCTATATACAGGGGGTACCAGTACAGTGTCAATGTGGAGGCTATATACAGGGGTACCGGTACAGAGTCAATGTGGAGGCTATATACAGGGTGTACCAGTACAGTGTCAATGTGGAGGCTATATACAGGGGGTACCAGTACAGTGTCAATGTGGAGGCTATATACAGGGGGTACCAGTACAGTGTCAATGTGGAGGCTATATACAGGGGGTACCAGTACAGTGTCAATGTGGAGGCTATATACAGGGGTACCGGTACAGAGTCAATGTGGAGGCTATATACAGGGGGTACCAGTACAGTGTCAATGTGGAGGCTATATACAGGGGTACCGGTACAGAGTCAATGTGAGGGGGCACCGGTTAGTTGAGGTAATATGTACATGTAGGTAGAGTTATTAAAGTGACTATGTATAGATAAAACAGAGAGTAGCAGCAGAATAAAAGGGGGGCAATGCACATAGTCTGGGTGGCCATTTGATTAGGTGTTCAGGAGTCTCATGGCTTGGGGGTAGAAGCTGTTTAGAAGCCTCCTGGACCTAGACTTGGCGCTCCGGTACTGCTTGCCATGCGGTAGCAGAGAGAACAGTCTATGACAAGGGTGGCTGGAGTCTTTGACAATTTTTAGGGCTATACTCTGACACTGCCTGGTATAGAAGTCCTGGATGGCAGGAAGCTTGGCCCCAGTGATGTACTGGGCCGTTTGCACTACCCTCTGTAGTGCCTTGTGGTCGGAGGCCGAGCAGTTGCCATACCAGGCAATGATGCAACCAGTCAGGATGCTCTTGATGGTGCAGCTATAGAACCTTTTGAGGATCTAAATACCCATACCAAATCTTTTCAGTTTCCTGAGGTGGAATAGGTCTTGGCGTGCCCTCTTCATGACTGTCTTGGTGTGCTTGGACCATGTTAATTTGTTGGTGATGTGGACACCAAAGAACTTGAAGCTCTCAACCTGCTCCACTACAGCCCCGTCGATGAGAATGGGGGCGTGCTCGGTCCTCCTTTTCCTGTAGTCCACAATCATCTCCTTTGTCTTGATCACAATGAGGGAAAGGTTGTTGTCCTGGCACCACACGGCCAGGTCTCTGGCATCCTCCCTATAGGCTGTCTCATCGTTGTTGGTGATCAGGCCTACCACTGTTGTGTTTTCGACAAACTTGATGATGGTGTTGGAGTCATGCCTGGCCATGCAGTCGTGAGTGAACAGGGAGTATAGGAGGGGGCTGAGCACGCACCCCTGAGGGTGTTGGAGATTAGCGTGGCATATGTGTTGTTACCTACCCTTGCCACCTAGGGCGGCCCACCAGGAAGTCCAGGATCCAATTGCAGAGGGAGGTGTTTAGTCCCAGGGTCCTTAGCTTAGTGATGAGCTTTGAGGGCTCTATGGTGTTGAACACTGAGCTGTAGTCAATGAACAGCATTCTCACATAGATGATCCTTTTTTATCCAGGTGGAAAAGGGCAATGTGGAGTCCAATAGAGATTGACTCATCTGTGGATTTGTTGTGGCGGTATGCAAATTAGAGTGGGTCTTGGGTTTCTGGGATAATGGCGTTGATGTGAGCCATAACCAGCCTTTCAAAGCACTTCATGGCTGCAGACGTGAGTGCTACAGGTCGGTAGTCATTTAAGCAGGTTACCTTAGTATTCTTGGGCACAGGGACTATGGTGATCTGCTTAAAACATGTTGGTATTACAGACTCAGACAGGGAGAGGTTGAAAATGTCAGTGAGACACTTGCCAGTTGGTCAGCGCATGCTCGCAGTACACGTCCTGGTAATCCGTCTGGCCCAGCGGCCTTGTGAATGTTTACCTGTTTAAAGGTCTTACTCACGATGGCTGCGGAAAGCGTGATCACACAGTCTTCCGGAACAGCTGGTTCTCTCAAGCATGTCTCAGTGTTATTTGCCTCGAAGCGAGCATAGAAGTAGTTTGGTACTGTCGTGTCTTTGGCTATGCCGGATTAAGTGATATGACATGCTAACTTATAAAATTATTTCTCTGTAATTAATATTACCTGATTAAGCTAATCATGTAAATGTAATTAACTAGAAAGTCGGGGAACCACAGAAGAACGTTTATAGAGCTGTTATCTTCCGAATAAACTCTTAAAATACTTAGTAATATTTTACATCGATAGCAGTCAATATTAACCCTTATCTTATTTTCAGTCTCATCATGAAAGTTGTAAATTCTTGGTTATCTTCACGAACCCTGGCTAACAAGTTGAATCAGCAATACAAAATTGGGTTTAATTATTTATTTACTAAATACCTAACTAATCACACAGAATTACAAATACACAGAATACAATGATGTCATACAGAAAACGTCCTGGTGAACGGAGCCTGTATCATGGCTGTTTACACAAAGGAAAAGGGGGTTGGGCTTGAATGAAAGAGCGGGAAGACTGAGGAACAAAGGGAGAAGCTGTGCTATCGTAAATACATTATCTTATGCATTCTAAATTACCGCCCATTTGGAAAAGGAAAATGCAATAAATATTTACTCTGAGCTGCGCTTCGGTAGATTGGTCGTAGATGCTGGCCGGGTTGGCCAGCAGATCTTCCGGTAGTGGAAGAATGTCAATGGTGGTAAATTGGATACGTGGTGGTATCTTCGTCTGGTTGTTAGACTGGATCCGTCGTCCGTCCTTTCCTAGCCCACGTTAGCAGCGGCTAACTCAACGGCTAGGAAGTATCACTTCTGTAGTGAATAAGCTCAAAGTTCATACCATTCGCCATCAAAGCTCACGCCGAGGTTGGCTTAGTTCTGTCCTTGATATGGTTTAGTTAACATGTGTGTCCTTCTGACGCAGGCTGCAGACCTCCCGTACTGGAACACGTGAATGTCTTTTCGTCAAAGACTTATATAGTGGAGAGGAGGGAAGGAGGTGTTTCATCGTTTATAACCCCATGTCTCTTCACAGGGTTCGCCACTGATCGGGCAGGGCCCTTTCCTTAGGAAAACCCAATTCTCTCATTTGGAAGCTAAAATTACATTTAATCTCCTAACAAACAATTTCAATATCAAACATTTCAATTGCATAACAATTCCATGTGACTCTGATAACTAGAGGGTGTATACTTTCTCAGGTACAGTTTATGTCGTCCTGTCATCAATCATAATGTCTCAGATAACAATGAACTGACATACATACTTATTACGTTATCAAGCATATTTCCAACTGGTTTTATTATCAAAAGATGGTTCCTTTTCCCCATTTGTTTGATGTTCCCAGACTCTCTATATTTAACACAGGCTATTCCAGTCCTTCAGTAGGGTCAGAGAGAGAGGGGAAGGGAGAAAGGTATTTATGGGGGGGGTCATAAACCTTACCCACAGGCCAACGTCATGACAGTACATATAATAACATCTCCTGTAAGTATGTTACTATCTCCTGTATATTACATCTCCTGTATATTATCGTCTCATGTAAGTATGTTACCATCTCCTGTAAGTATGTTACCATCTCCTGTAAGTATGTTACTATATCCTGTAAGTATATTACTTTATCCTGTAAGTATAATACCATCTCCTGTAAATATATTGCTTTATCCTGTAAGTATAATACCATCTCCTGTAAATATATTACCATCTCCTATAAATATATTACCATCTCCTGTTGTATATTTCCATGTCCTGTAAATATATTACCATCTCCTGTAAATATATTACCATGTCCTGTTGTATATTACTGTCACGTCCTGACCATAGAAAGATGTTATTTTCTATGGTAGAGTAGGTCAGGGCGTGACAGGTTTTTTTCTTCTTCTATGTTTTCTATTTCTATGTTGTCAGGGTCTAGTTTTGTATTTCTATGTTGGGGTTTTATTTGGGATGATCTCCAATTAGAGGCAGCTGGACTTTGGTCCGCTTCTCCTTACGACAGCCGTGACAGAATCTCCCACCACCAAAGGACCAAGCAGCGTGGTATGGACCAGTGGACCATTCGAGGTAAGGAGGAGTATATCCAGGGCTTTGGAGGATTTAGGGGCAGGAGAAAGATGCCTCCCATGGGAACAGGTGGAAGCAGCGAGAGCACGGCAACAAGGGAAGCACGAGAGGCAGCCCCAAAAAAAAATTTTGGGGGACACACGGGGAGATTGGCAGAGTCAGGTTGGAGACCTGAGCCAACTCCTCGTGCTTACCGTGAGGTGCGTGTTACCAGTCTGGCGCCACCTGTGCCAGCCCCACGCATCAGACCTCCAGTGTGTCTTCCCAGTCCAGAGCTTCCGGCGACGTTTCCCAGTCCGGTGAGACCTGTTCCGGCTCCACGTAAGAAGCCTCCAGTGATGATCCATGGTCCGAAGCCTCCAGTGATGATCCATGGCCTGGAGCCTGTAGGGATAATCCATGGCAAGAAGCCTGTAGGGATGATCCATGGCCCGGAGCCTCCAGTGGTGTTCCATGGCACAAAGCCTCCAGTGATGATCCATGGCCCGGAGCCTGTAGGGATAATTCATGGCAAGAAGCCTCCAGTAATGATCCATGGCGCGGAGCCTGCAGCAACGGACCACAGTCCGGAACCTCCTAAGACGGCCCACAGTCCGGAACCTCCTGAGACGGCCCACAGTCCGGAACCTCCTGAGACGGCCCTCAGTCCAGACCCTCCTGAGACGGCCCTCAGTCCAGACCCTCCTGAGACGGCCCACAGTCCGGAACCTCCTGAGACGGCCCTCAGTCCGGACCCTCCTGAGACGGCCCACAGTCCGGAACCTCCTGAGACGGCCCACAGTCCGGAACCTCCTGAGACGGCCCACAGTCCGGAACCTCCTGAGACGGCCCGCAGTCCGGAACCTCCTGAGACGGCCCGCAGTCCGGAACCTCATGAGACGGCCCTCAGTCCGGACCCTCCGGCGACGTACCCCAATCCGGACCCTCCGGCAACATTCCCCAGTTCGAAACCCTTCAACGAAGGCCTGCAGTCCAGAGTCTTCAACGACGGCCTGAAGTCCAGAACCTCCAGCGGCGGTATGCATTCCAGAACCTCCGGTGATGATCCACAGTCCGGTAACATAAAAACAGAGGGATCAGCGGGCGGAGCGGAGGTTACGCCCTGAACCGGAGCCGCCTCCTCTGTTGGAGGATCCACGGGATGAGAAGGTTCTGCTTACTGCACCAGAGCCACCATAGACATTTGCACCCTCCCTAACCCTACCTTTTCTTTTTGGTTGGTTCTTTTGTTGTCGATGCGTTCGGAGTCCGCACCTTTGGGGGGGGGGGGGGTACTGTCACGTCTATGTTTCTACTCTGCGTCATGGTTTGTTGTTTTTGTTCGTTCAGTTTATTTGTGTATGTATTGCAAAGTTTCACAGTGAGAATAAAATGTGGAACGAAACACACGCTGCACTTTAGTCCGCTTCTCCTTACCATCTCCTGTTATATATTACCATTTCCTGTTGTATATTACCATTTCCTGTTGTATATTACCATGTCCTGTAAATATATTACCATCTCCTGTTGTATATTACCATCTCCTGTTGTATATTACCATTTCCTGTTGTATATTACCATGTCCTGTAAATATATTACAATTTCCTGTTGTATATTACCATGTCCTGTAAATATATTACATTTTCCTGTTGTATATTACCATGTCCTGTAAATATATTACCATCTCCTGTTGTATATTACCACCTCCTGTTGTATATTACCATTTCCTGTTGTATATTACCATTTCCTGTTGTATATTACCATGTCCTGTTGTATATTACCATCTCCTGTTGTATATTACCATCTCCTGTTGTATATTACCATTTCCTGTTGTATATTACCATGTCCTGTAAATATATTACCATCTCCTGTTGTATATTAACATTTCCTGTTGTATATTACCATGTCCTGTAAATATATTACCATCTCCTGTTGTATATTACCATTTCCTGTTGTATATTACCATGTCCTGTAAATATATTACGATGTCCTGTTGTATATGACCATTTCCTGTTGTGTATTACCATGTCTTACAAATATATTACTGTGTCCTGTAAATATATTACCATCTCCTGTAAGTATATTACTGTGTCCTGTAAATATATTACCATCTCCTCTAAATATATTACCATCTCCTGTAAGTATATTACTGTGTCCTGTAAGTATATTACTGTGTCCTGTAAGTATATTACTGTGTCCTGTAAGTATATTACTGTGTCCTGTAAATATATTACTGTGTCCTGTAAGTATATTACTGTGTCCTGTAAGTATATTACTGTGTCCTGTAAGTATATTACCGTGTCCTGTAAGTATATTACTGTGTCCTGTGTTTTAAAGTCGATCTGAGTTTTTACAACATTTTTACAGCAGTAGTATGGTTTAATGTGGTCTCTCCTGATGTAGATACAGTAGTAGTATTGTCACGGTTGTCGTCGGTGAAGGAGGACCAAAACGCAGCAGGTATGTGTATGCTCATCTTGATGATTATTTATTTTCAAAATGAACATAAAAAAATAACAAAAAAAACACGAGAACTAACGAACGAACAACAAACAGTCTGGCAAAGCCTAAGGCTCAACACAGCACAATCACCCACGAATCACAAACACACCCCAATATATGGGACTCTCAATTTTACATTACATTTAAGTCATTTAGCAGACGCTCTTATCCAGAGCGACTTACAAGTTGGTGCATTCACCTATAATATCCAGTAGAACAACCACTTTACAATAGTGCATCTAAATCTTTTAAAGGGGGGGGGGGGTTAGAAGGATTACTTTATCCTATCCCAGGTATTCCTTAAAGAGGTGGGGTTTCAGGTGTCTCCGGAAGGTGGTGATTGACTCCGCTGTCCTGGCATCGTGAGGGAGCTTGTTCCACCATTGGGGTGCCAGAGCGGCGAACAGTTTTGACTGGGCTGAGCTCAATCAAAGGCAGATAGACAACACCTGCCTTCAACTGAGAGTCCCAACCCCAATCAACACAACATAGAAACACACTCACCAGACTACACATAGAAATACATAAACATAGACTATAAACCACAACCCCGGAAATACTACATCAAACACCCTTTAAACAAACACACTACCCTGAACCACATAAAACAAATACCCTCTGTCACGTCCTGACCAAACTACAATACTAATTAACCCTTATACTGGCCAGGACGTGACAAGTATGGTTTAATGTGGTCTCTCCTGATGTAGCTACAGTAGTAGTATGGTTTAATGTGTTGTGGTCTCTCCAGATGTATTTACAGTAGTAGTATGGTTTAATGTGGTCTCTCCAGATGTATTTACAGTAGTAGTATGGTTTAATGTGTTAATGTGGTCTCTCCAGATGTAGTTACAGTAGTAGTATGGTTTAATGTGGTCTCTCCACATGTAGATGCAGTAGTAGTATGGTTTAATGTGGTCTCTCCTGATGTAGTTACAGTAGTAGTATGGTTTAATGTCTTAATGGTCTCTCCAGGTGTAGTTACAGTAGTAGTATGGTTTAATGTTTTAATTTGGTCTCTCCTGATGTAGTAGTATGGTTTAATGTGGTCTCTCCTGATGTAGTTACAGTAGTAGTATGGTTTAATGTGTTAATGTGGTCTCTCCTGATGTAGTAGTATGGTTTAATGTGGTCTCTCCAGATGTAGTTACAGTAGTAGTATGGTTTAATGTGTTAATGTGGTCTCTCCAGATGTAGTTACAGTAGTAGTATGGTTTAATGTGTTAATGTGGTCTCTCCAGATGTAGTTACAGTAGTAGTATGGTTTAATGTGGTCTCTCCAGATGTAGTTACAGTAGTAGTATGGTTTAATGTGTTAATGTGGTCTCTCCAGATGTAGTTACAGTAGTAGTATGTTTTAATGTGGTCTCTCCAGATGTAGATACAGTAGTAATATGGTTTAATGTGGTCTCTCCAGATGTAGTTACAGTAGTAATATGGTTTAATGTGGTCTCTCCAGATGTAGATGCAGTAGTAGTATGGTTTAATGTGGTCTCTCCTGATGTAGTTACAGTAGTAGTATGGTTGAATGTGTTAATGTGGTCTCTCCTGATGTAGTTACAGTAGTAGTATGGTTTAATGTGTTAATGTGGTCTCTCCAGATGTAGTTACAGTAGTAGTATGGTTTAATGTGGTCTCTCCAGATGTAGTTACAGTAGTAGTATGGTTTAATGTGTTAATGTGGTCTCTCCTGATGTAGTTACAGTAGTAGTATGGTTTAATGTGGTCTCTCCAGATGTAGTTACAGTACTAATATGGTTTGGTGTCTTGGTGTGGACTCTCCAGATGAGTGCCTCTCTTCAAATGGCACCCTATTCCCTATTTAGTGCACTACTTTTGACCAGGGCCACACGACTCTGTTCAAAAGTAGTGCACTATATAGGGAATGCGTTTCCATCTGGGATGCAGATACATACTCCTGTGACAACAGGCCTCAGTACGCTGACGCTAACCTTTACCCTGTACACTGGATGTGTCAGAGCCTTCTCATCTTCAGCTGATGCTCTCAACTAGAAAGCCTTGATGAATTGGCTGGTAGTTAAGCAGAGTCAGTGTGAATTGCCTGGTGGTTAGGGTTAGAGTTATGTTATGACTGTTTCACTGATTCACGTTCAGAGATTATCTTCACACCGATTTAGCTATTTTCTGAGAATATCTCTGACTCCTGTTGGTGCAGTACAAGAATATACACACACACACACACATACACACGCATACACAAGTGTCTCTCTGCAGAAATGCGTCAGCATCGGTCTCAGATGGAAACCACAGATAGAAGCGCATTCGTCAGACAAAATATGTGGACTAAGGTTTAGTTTCAGTATGTTTTCTCATTTGCTTTGTAGAACCTAAAAGGGTTCTTCAGCTGTCCCCATAGGAGAGCCAAATAACCCATTTTGGAACCCTGTTTTCTAAGAGTGTATATTCAAACCACAAAACTGAACTTTGGTCAAATGTTTTTACTGGTTTGTTCCCGTTTTTTTTTTGTTTTTTTTACGGTGAGCGTTAAAGGTGAGGCCAGTATGGTTGTCATTACAGTAAAGATCCGTTGCCTGCTGGTAAGTGCTCTGGGGAAGGTTTGCTGCTGCTGGTAAATCAGTGTTGCCCACCCCTGAGGTAGAGTGTAGAAACGAGAAGCTTCGGTTCTGCTGTTACGGTTAGGATTAACACATGGTGTCAACCCTTCCTCCGTCTGATAGGGTTAGGAACATTGTACCTGACCTAGAAATGAAAAACCTGGACTCTTTACATTATAGTGTTATTTAACAGCAGCAAAGGTCAGAGAAACGGATGTATTTCAGCATTTATATACACTGCATTCGGAAAGTACCCAGATCCCTTTACTTCTACATTTTGTTATTTTATAGCCTTGTTCTAAATTAATTACATTTTTTTCTCATCAATCTACACACAACACCTCATAATGACAAAGCTAAAACATGTCTTTAGAACTTTTTGCAAATGTATAAATAAAATTAAAAACTCATAACATTTACATAAGTATTCAGACCCTTTACTCAGTACTTTGTTGAAGCACCTTTGGCAGCGATTACAACCTCGAGTCTTCTTGGGTATGACGCTACAAGCTTGGCACACCTGTATTTGGGGAGTTTCTCCCATTCTTCTCTGCAGATCCTCTCAAGCTCTGTCAGGTTGAATGGGGAGTGTTGCTGCACAGATATTTCCAGATCTCTCCAGAGATGTTCGATCGGGTTCAAGTCCGGGCTCTGGCTGGGTTACTCAAAGATATGTGTGCTTCCTGTTGGAAGGTGAACCTTCTCCCCAGTCTGAGATCCTGAGTGCTCTGGAGCAGGTTTTCATCAAGGATCTCTCTGTACTTTGCTCCGTTCATCTTTACCTCGATCCATTTTTTTCCTTCTAATCTTTACAGGAAAATGCCATGAGCACTATCTGATGTGTGGAGACATTTCACTGCAGCTAATGTAGAAGGAAAAGCTGTGTACATTTGCAAATACTGTCACAAATCATATGTGAAGAATGCAATAAAGATGCAGAATCATCTGGCCAAGTGCATAAAGTTCCCTCAGCGCTCACAACAAGCAACCTCTGACAAAAGTCCCTCTACTTCTATTCGAGGTGAAAATGATGAGTCAGACACCTTATCAATAGCAACAGCTCATGGTCCTCCTGGAATCAGAAGTTTTTTTGAGTCAATGGAGGAACGTAATCAGAGAAATGCTGATGAATGTCTTGCTCGAGCTGTGTATGCAACTGGTTCACCTCTGATGTTCACAGGCAATGTGTACTGGAAGAGGCTTCTGAATGTTTTTCGCCCAGCATACACCCCTCCAAACAGACATGCTTTATTTACTAATTTGCTGGATGCAGGGTTCAACAGAGTTCAAGTGAAGGTCAAGCAAATCATAGAGAAAGCAGACTGTATTGCAGTCATCTCTGATGGGTGGTTGAATGTTCGTGGACAAGTGTTGTGTCTTTGGCATCATTAAACTGAAGACATGTTTATCAAATAACTCTCTGTAATTATTATTACGCGATTACACTGAGTAATCGTGTAACTGTAATTAACTAGGAGGTCGGGGCACCAAGGAAAATATTCAGATTACAAAGTTAAAATTTTCCTAATATAACTTTCAGATATTATAATATCTGATCGATTCATCTCCTGATTAATGATGTATTATTTACCTCACGCCAGTCTCATTCCAAACGTCGTAAATTGTTGGTTATCTGCACGAACCCAGTCTTCACTATGAGTCATCCATACATCAATTGTCTTAAAATCATTTATTTACTAACTAAATAATTCACAGAAATGCATAACAAACAGATATGGTTACAAGGAAATGATAGGAGAATGTGCCCTAGTGGGCTAAACCGGCATGGCGGCTTGTTAGACAAAAGGGGGGTGGGGTCAGCGGAGAAGACGCTACAGAGTTGATAAATATTAACAATTGAAATGCTAATCCTTTGCCCATGAATGCTCACTCATTCGGGAACAATTGCAATCAATATATATATTTACGCTCAGTGTGTCGTCGGGATCTTTGTTGAAAAGTTTGGTTCTGTTGGAGAGTTTTGTCCTCGCGTTCTCTCTCTCTCTCTCTCTCGGTTAGAATGGATATTTCAAAGTGACATTCATTAATGTCGTTATAGGACGGATGTTTCGTCGGTCTTCGCGTTCAATTATATCGAATTCCTAGCTGCAGGCTAGTAATTAATATCAAAGACTTGTTATTATTCTGTCGGTATCAATAGTCTAAGAGTTTAACCACGTGGTATGGTTAAAGTTCAGAACGAGGAATGCATGGTCAAACTTTCAGCCAACTCTAATGGAGGTCAGGGTGATAGAAAATCTGGGTGGGGGTTATATTCGGAACATAGAAAAGGCTGTCTCATGACGCCGGGTCCTGTCTGTGTCCCTGGGGGCATGCCAAGGACTTAGTTAAGACTCCAAAGGGAATTTGAGTTTCCTTCATTAAACAGTCCAAAATCACATTACACAATTTCACAAACAGTTCCATCCTTATTCATTCATTTTATACAACCATTAGATATAAGTCTCACAACTGAGGCTATTATATAAACAGAGCCATGGTAATGTGACCTTATTGTCGCTCATGAGTTTCACAAAATTGTACCAAACGGACCAGTTTATAGCTGGATTCTTCACCGATCTTTTATACCTTCTCCAGAACATAAATGTCATTCGGTTCTACAGTCTGTGAGGTGGAAGAATTCCTTTGACTCTCTATGAAAACATTCTGTCTTTATACTGTGGCCATGAGGCGGGACATTTTCTTAGGAATTTACGACCCCTCTCACAGGGCCTGGGCAGGGATGGTACATAGAAAACCCAAAGAGGGCAACGTCATGACACAAGGAATAATTAACTACATCATCTCCACCCCTCAACCAGTATTCTACAAGAGCACAGAAACAAGGGACAACAGACACACCGGTCTCTACACTGCAGATGAGCTGAAGGCAAGTCATCAATGACCTTGGACCACAGAAGGTATTTGCACTGGTGACAGACAATGCTGCGAACATGAAGGCTGCTTGGTCTAAAGTGGAGGAGTCCTACCCTCACATCACACCCATTGGCTGTGCTGCTCATACATTGAATCTGCTCCTCAAGGATATCATGGCACTGAAAACAATGGATGCACTCTACAAGAGAGCCAAGGAAATGGTTTAGTATGTGAAGGGTCATCAAGTTATAGCAGCAATCTACCTCACCAAGCAAAGTGAGAAGAATAAGAGCACCACATTGAAGCTGCCCAGCAACACCCGTTGGGGTGGTGTTGTCATCATGTTTGACAGTCTCCTGGAGGGGAAGGAGTCTCTCCAAGAAATGGCCATATCACAGTCTGCCGATATGGACAGCCCCATCAAGAGGATCCTCCTGGATGATGTATTTTGGGAGAGAGTGGTAAGCAGTCTGAAACTCCTGAAACCTATAGCAGTAGCCATTACACGGATTGAGGGAGACAATGCCATCCTGTCTGATGTTCAGACTGTTCAGATGTAAGAGAAAAATCCGTACTGCCATGCCCACTTCACTGTTGCTCCAAGCAAAGGAAACTGCAGATCTGAATACATCAAAAAGCATGAAGACTTCTGCCTGAAGCCCATACACGCCGCAGCGTATATGTTGGACCCCAAGTAAGCTGGCAAGAGCCTCCTGTCTGATGCAGAGATCAACAAGGCCTATGGTGTCATCAATACCGTGTCTCGACACCTTGGCCTGGATGAGGGCAAAGTTCTTGGCTGTCTGGCGAAGTACACTTCCATGCAAGGGCTTTGGGATGGAGATGCAATATGGCAGTCGTGCCAACATATCTCATCAGCCACCTAGTGGAAGGGACTTTGTGGATCTGAGGCTCTTTCCCCTGTTGCCTCCATCATCCTCCAAATCCCACCAACATCAGCCGCCTCAGAGCGCAACTGGTCCTTGTTTGGGAACACACACCAAAACACGCAACAGGCTGACCAATACAAGGGTTGAAAAATTGGTGGCCGTCCGGGCAAATTTGAGGCTTTTTGAGCTTGACAACAAGCCATCCTCAACAAGGTTGGAAAGTGACAGTGAAGATGAGGCCTCAGAGTCTGATGTTCAAGAGGTGGACATTGAGGAGGTCCAGGGAGAAGACATGGCAGCCTGAGAGGAAGACAACCAAAGCTTTAGTTTCTAGACTATCATTTTACAGATGTATGTTGAAAACGTTTTTGGGAGATGCGATGGATCATTGGGGATCATTCAATATTCCCTTTCTTTTGTTGTTCTGTGAAATCATCTCATGTGAAGAGTCAACTCATTTAATTAAAGTTCAGTTCATAACTAAATTGTTTTTTTTCTATTGGAAGGATTTAATCATTTGCAATTATGTCCACTTATGATAAGGTAAATGGTTTATGTTTCTGTCTCCATATGATATGGTAAATATATCCAATGCAAAAAACATCTACAATTAAATGGTATTAATAATAATTTACATATTTTTGTCACAACGTCCACAGAAGGTGTCGCCTCTCCTCGGTCGGGCGGTGTTCGGCGGTCGTCGTCGCCGGCCTACTAGCTGCCACCGATCTGTGTTTCAGTGTCTGTTAGTTATGTCTGTTTTTTGATTGCACCTGTTTCGTGTTTGTCATTAGTGGGGGGGTATTTAGTCTCTCTGTGTTTAGTTAGGATTCATGCGGGATTGTTCTTTGTTACGTGTGGTAGAGGTGGTGTTGGTTTACGGCTTATTGTATAGGCAGTAGGGTTGCCGGGCTGCGCCCCGTCTGCCTGTTGAGCTGAGCTTCTTTTAGTCTTTTTGACTGTTGTGCTCCCAGCCGTACATGGATTTTGCCTTTGGATTTATTAAATCAAGTTTGTTCCAACGGACCTCAGTCTCCTGCGCTTGACTCACCCTAAAACAGTTCTACCCGCTCGTGACAATTTTTCCCGTTAATTCCCATATATTCCCGTTAATTCCCACGGAAAGTGTCCACCTCTGAATATTCCCCAAAACCCAACCAATCGCTGAAGTGTTCTAAATGGCGTGTGGAAGAACTGGCCGTTACTCACCACTTAAAAGGCTTTACAATTTAAAGGTAAACAAAAGCACTGAGGTAAAAATGGTTTCAAAGTAGTAGATTTATTTTAAAACTGCAGTTAAAATCATGAATAAATACCAAAACATTGCCAGCTAAAACACTTAAAAGTTGTTTTAAAAAAAAAAATACATTCTACCTCACAAACATTTAGGCACAACTATTTAAAATGTCAGGGGAGCTAATTATTAGTCAAAAACATAGACCATGAAGAGATGGCAGTTATTGATTCTTCTACAAAACAAAATACGCTTTCAACATTATCCAATTAATACATTATGGTGCAAAATTCCACTTTATTACAAAGACGGATTTAATTCAAATCAGTAGTGACATTGGTAATAAAAATAGGATATATTTTTAAAATGCCACAATATGTTGTAAACATGGTCATTCGTAATAGTCATTATTACAGGCCTGTATATAATTCCTTACCACATCGTGGTTAATAGTCATTATTACAGGCCTGTATATGATTCCTTACCACATCGTGGTTAATAGTCATTATTACAGGCCTGTATATGATTCCTTACCACATCGTGGTTAATAGTCATTATTACAGGCCTGTATATGATTCCTTACCACATCGTGGTTAATAGTCATTATTACAGGCCTGTATATGATTCCTTACCACATCGTGGTTAATAGTCATTATTACAGGCCTGTATATGATTCCTTACCACATCGTGGTTAATAGTCATTATTACAGGCCTGTATATGATTCCTTACCACATCGTGGTTAATAGTCATTATTACAGGCCTGTATATGATTCCTTACCACATCGTGGTTAATAGTCATTATTACAGGCCTGTATATGATTCCTTACCACATCGTGGTTAATAGTCATTATTACAGGCCTGTATATGATTCCTTACCACATCGTGGTTAATAGTCATTATTACAGGCCTGTATATGATTCCTTACCACATCGTGGTTAGAATAACGTCACATCATGATAATGCTAATATCCAAATTATACTAAACAAAAATATAAAACGCAACATGTAAAGTCTTGGTCTCATGTTTCATGAGCTGAAATAAAAAGATCCCAGAAATGTTCCTTACGCACAAAAAGCTTATTTCGCTCAAATGTTGCTTACGTTCCTGTTAGTGAGCATTTCCCCTTGGCCAAGATAATCCATCCACCTGACAGGTGTGGCATATCAAGAATCTGATTAAACAGCATGATTATTACACAGGTGCACCTTGTGCTGGGGTACAATAAAAGGCCACTCTAAAATGTGCAGTTTTGTCATTTTGATCAATGGCAATTTTATACCGTGACGAGATCCTGACGCCCATAGTCATGCTGTTAATCCGCCACCATCAACTCATGGTTCAGCATGATAATGCACGGCCCCATGTCTCAAGGATCTGTACACAATTCCTGGAAATGGCCCAGTTCTTCCATGGCCTGCATATTCACTCAGGATATTTGGGATGCTCTGATTCGACGTGTACGACGGTGTGTTCCAGTTCCCGCCAATTCCCAGCAACTTCACACAGCCATTGAAGAGGAGTGGGGAAACATTCCACAATCAACAGCCTGATCAACTCTATGCAAAGGAGATGTGCTTGAGGTAAATGGTGGTCACACCAGATACTGACTGGTTCTCTGATCCACACCCCTACTTTTTTTAAAGGTATCTGTGACCAACAGATGCATATCTGTATTCCCAGTCATGTGAAATCCATAGATTAGGGCCGAATGAATTTATTTAAATTGACTGATTTCCCTAACCCTAACTAACTGAGTCAAATGTTTGAAATTGTTACATGCTGTTTTTCTTTATATTTTAGTTCAATGTTCTCGATATCTGAAGAAGGACTTCCAGAAAGTGTCAATCATGAAAATTGATGCGATACAAATGATACTTTACAGCAGAATGTTTTAGTCAATATGACTGATTAATAAACATGATCCTGATGCTGAATCTAAATGTGGTTCAGGACTTTAGTGAGAAGTTCCTGTGTGGCGTAGTTGGTAGAGCATGGCGCTTATAAGGTCATGAACACGGGTTGACTTCCCACTGGGCCCATCCATACTAAAATGTATAAAGGCAGTACTGTACCGAACACGAATTAGGATAAAAATCATCTGTTAATAAATGGCATATATTATAATGATTAGGTCCTCAGAAGGTCTTCAGGACTTTAGAGAGTCGGTCTTCGAGAACGACTAAAGAGTAGGATTAAAGACTAACGGGAGGACTTCTATTGAATGTTAGAAAAAAGGTTCCTTTAGTCTCACTTCCGCAAAGACACAGATTCCTTCCTGGACTGAACATGCAGTTTAGAGGTTTAGGGTTGGAGGTTATTAGAGGTTTGAGGTTATCCACAGCACTCTGGGTCATTCTGGTTGGTCCATGCTCAGGGTCAGTGTGTCCTGCTTGGCTGAGGCAGTGGTCAGGGGTCAGTGTTTGTGTCTCTGAGAGACCAGGTACTCCTCAATGTAGTTGAAGAGCAGGTCCAGCTCTCCCATTGCCTTATAAAGGCCCTTATCCTGCATCTAGACACACAGGAAGTACACACTCAGGTTAGAGGAACCACACCTTGTGAGGACACAGAATTCATGTTCCATTCAAAATCCTATTTTCCCTAACCCCTAACCCTAACCCATACTCATACCCTAACCCTAATCCTAACTTTAACCCAAAAACCTAACCTTAACACTAAACCTAATTCTAGTTCCTAATCCTAAAACTAACCCTAGCTCCTAACCAACCCTAAACCTTAACACTAATTCTAATCTTAAACCTAAACCCCCTAGAAACAGCATTTGACCTTGTGGGGACCAACAGAATGTCCCCAGTTCGTCAAGTCTCTGTTCTTTTACTATTCTTATGGGGACTTCTGGTCCAGTACACACACACACACACACACACACACACACACACACACACACACACACACACACACACACACACACACACACACACACACACACACACACACACACACACACACACACACACACACACACACACACACACACACACACACACACACACACACACACACACTATTAGGATCCCCATTAGCTAACACCGTAATGCTAGCTAATCTTCCTGGGGTCCAACACCAATTAACAAGACATTACAAACAACCCCACATCAAGACTTCACAAACATTCAACAAGTACACAATACAGACAATTAAAACACCTGAGAGGAAACACATTTAACATTCAGTTGATACTTTCTATTTCCTGTCCAGTCATATGGTCTATCACATTAGATGTTCTTTCTATTTCCTGTCCAGTCATATGGTCTATCACATTGGATGTTCTTTCTATTTCCTGTCCAGTCATATGGTCTATCACATTAGATGTTCTTTCTATTTCCTGTCTAGTCATACGATCTATCGCATTAGATGTTCTTTCTATTTCCTGTCCAGTCATACGGTCTATCGCATTAGATGTTCTTTCTATTTCCTGTCCAGTCATACGGTCTATCACATTAGATGTTCTTTCTATTTCCTGTCCAGTCATACGGTCTATCGCATTAGATGTTCTTTCTATTTCCTGTCCAGTCATACGGTCTATCACATTAGATGTTCTTTCTATTTCCTGTCCAGTCATATGGTCCATCACATTAGATGTTCTTTCTATTTCCTGTCCAGTCATACGGTCTATCACATTAGATGTTATTTTATTTTTTTCTTGAATGTTGATTTACTTTTTGCCTGAGAAATATAGATTGGTAAAGAGCTCTAAGACAACCCAAGCCAAGGACAAATCACCATAAATACACAATAGAGACATAGCTGATTTCTGCCCTGAATTTGCCTGTCTGGTTTGGTGGTTATGCGTGTTGCTAGCATGTACTGGCCTGAAAAATACTGTTATATATATATATATATATATATATATATATATATATATATATATATATATAACATTCCTAAAGAAAATCAGAAGACTAGATAGTAGTTTGTTTTCAATGTGAAGCCATGAGAGATTCTGATGCATTTGGATAATATTAATACAGTTAGAACAATGAAGAGCTAATCTGGCAGCCCTGTTCTGATCAATGAAGAGCTAATCTGGCAGCCCTGTTCTGAGCAATGAAGAGATAATCTGGCAGCCCTGTTCTGAGCAATGAAGAGCTAATCTGACAGCCCTGTTTTGAGCAATGAAGAGCTAATCTGACAGCCCTGTTCTGAGCAATGAAGAGATAATCTGGCAGCCCTGTTCTGAGCAATGAAGAGATAATCTGGCAGCCCTGTTCTGAGCAATGAAGAGATAATCTGGCAGCCCTGTTCTGAGCAATGAAGAGCTAATCTGGCAGCCCTGTTCTGAGCAATGAAGAGATACTCTGGCAGCCCTGTTCTGAGCAATGAAGAGATAATCTGGCAGCCCTGTTTTGAGCCATTTGGAGCTTTTTTATATCTTTCTTTGCTGCAGATGACCATATAACTGGACAGTACTCTAAGTGTGATAGGGATTGACCATATAACTGGACAGTACTCTAAGTGTGATTGGACCAGGACCATATAACTGGACAGTACTCTAAGTGTGACAGGACCAGGGATTGACCATATAACTGGACAGTACTCTAAGTGTGACAGGACCAGGGATTGACCATATAACTAGACAGTACTCTAAGTGTGATTGGACCAGGGATTGACCATATAACTGGACAGTACTCTAAGTGTGATTGGACCAGGGATTGACCATATAACTGGACAGTACTCTAAGTGTAACAGGACCAGGGATTGACCATATAACCAGACAGTACTCTAAGTGTGATGGGACCTGGGATTGACCATATAACTGGACAGTACTCTAAGTGTGATAGGACCAGGGATTGACCATATAACTGGACAGTACTCTAAGTGTGACAGGACCAGGGATTGACCATATAACTGGACAGTACTCTAAGTGTGATGGGACCTGGGATTGACCATATAACTGGACAGTACTCTAAGTGTGACAGGACCAGGGATTGACCATATAACTGGACAGTACTCTAAGTGTGACAGGACCAGGGATTGACCATATAACTGGACAGTACTCTAAGTGTGATGGGACCTGGGATTGAATCACCTGATTCAGAGTGCTAGATGTTACCTACTCTGAACATGTTCTTGTGACAGTAATTCCCTCACCCATCTTAATAACGATATTATCTATGTGTTCTGACCATGATGAAGCTGCTTCCAACATGACACCTTGTAGTTTCATTTTTTTCACTTCTTCTACATGCATTCTATTCATCTACACATTCAATTGGGGATAATCAGCAAGCATATATCTTGAACCAAATACAATACATTTAGTTTTAGAAATGTTCAACACCAATTAGTTCATATCAACCCAGTCAGACACCATTCTTAGTACACTACTCAGTTCATCTGTTAGCTCATTACATTCTGAGGCTGCGCTATACATTGTAGCGTCATCAGCATACATGACCACTCTTGCTTTGTTCATTACTGAAGGTGAATCATTAGTAAAAGATAGAGAAGTGGGCCTAGGCAACTTCCTTGAGGAACACCTCAGTGTATATCTTTACTGTTTGAAAAACTACCATTACAAAACACTTTTGGCCTTCTCCTGGATTGATAGCTTTCCATCCAGGATAGAGCTGAAGACTTAAAGACATAACATTTGAGTTTTCCTAGTAACAGTTCATGATTAATTACATCAAAAGCAGCACTGAAATCCAGCAACACTGCACCAACTAACTTCCTGTCGTCCATACTCTTTAACCAATCATCTGTCATTTGTTCTAAGGCCGTACTCGTAGAATACCCTTCTTTGTATTGCATGCTGGAAACCCGTTATCAGACCATTACATGAGAAATAATACTTGATTCGTACAAATACAATTTTTTCCAATAATTTACTTAACACAGGCAGCAAGCTTATAGGACGACTATTAGGGCCAGTGAATGCAGATTTTTTATCCTTAGGTAGTGGAATAACCTTTGACTCTTTCCAGGCTTCTGGGCACACCCCACACATCAAGCACTTATTAAACATATGAGAGATTGGTGTAGATATTTGGTTAGCTGTAACTCTAAGCAATTTGTCGTCCAGATGATCTGTACCAGGTGACTTGTCATCCGAAAGACACAACAACATCCTTTCTACCTCCTCTCTTTCTACTTGGTGAAATTCGAACCTGCCTTGCCTCTCCTTCATGATACAATCCTTTATAAGGGTATATGAAATGGAGCCATCAGTTGGAATCATAGCATTCCTCAATTTGTCCACTTTGCTTGTAAAATATTGATTAAAGTAGTTTGCGTTGTCGTGTGGTTTTGTCAATAAATATACCCTCTGACATGTTCTGGTCATCCTAACCATGTTTAAGGATTATTTAAGATCTACTACACAATTAAGTTATTTATAATGGTCATAATATTTGTGTTTTTTAAATGCTAGTGCAGAATATTTATTATAAAACATTGTTCTAGTGTCACTGTATCAGTGGAAGTTACAGTGGCACGAAGTTACAGTGGCAGGAGGTTACAGTGGCACGAGGTTACAGTGGCACGAGGTTACAGTGGCACGAGGTTACAGTGGCACGAGGTTACAGTGACACGAGGTTACAGTGGCACGAGGTTACAGTGGCACGAGGTTACAGTGACACGAGGTTACAGTGGCACGAGGTTACAGTGGCACGAGGTTACAGTGGCACGAAGTTACAGTGTCACTGTATCAGTGGAGGTTACAGTGGCACGAGGTTACAGTGGCACGAGGTTACAGTGGCCATAACTTGGTTGCACTCACCATAACTTGTTTGCACTCACTAGGAAAACTAAAATACCAAAGGCTGGCCCTAAGGTAATCAACTGCAGGTCCTACAGAGGGTTCAATCAGACTCACTCCCCTTTAAGAAAATGCACTGTGAGGTCAAACGGTGCCCCATGGATTGATGACGAGCTGAGAAATTTCATGATTCAACTTTATGATGCCCAAAAAAGTAACAGATAAATCTGGTACTCTGATAAGCAAAGTTACTGTAAATGAAGAACATGTCCGCCTCTTTTGTTGAATCAGAGGGTATATTTATTACAAAACCACACGACATCGCAAACGACTTTAATGAATATTTTGTGTACACACACAGATACACACACACACACTCTCTCAGAGCCTGCAGGGGACTCACCTTTTTATATGAGGAGATGAAGTTGTTGATGTCAAACGGTTTCTTACAGGAGAAGTAGTTCCTCTGTGGGGAGAGAAGAGATCAGATCTAGTGACAGCAATCCCCACAATGCAATATTGTTGGGAGGCTTTAGGCTACTACAGTAGTACACTGGAAACAGACAGACAGACAGACAGACAGACAGACAGACAGACAGACAGACAGACAGACAGACAGACAGACAGACAGACAGACAGACAGACAGACAGACAGACAGACAGACAGACAGACAGACAGACAGACAGACAGACAGACAGTCTCTCTCTCTAGTGTGAGGTTGTTCAATGCTGTGTAAGTTAGGAAGTAACCCTGTCAGTGTTGTGTGTTTGGGGTTAGACCGCCAGCTGGTCCCTAACTCTGTCCAGCTAGGCCCTAGCTGCTAGGGGCCCTAGCTGCTACATATAGTACTATGTCATAGAACCTGATGAAGCATTAATGATATGACACACATCCATGGAATATATAGGACCAGTTTATATAGGACCAGTTTATATAGGACCAGACTATATAGGACTATATAGGACCAGACTATATAGGACCAGACTATACAGGACCAGACTAAATAGGACCAGACTATATAGGACCAGATTATATAGGACCAGACTATATAGGACCAGTTTATATAGGACCAGTTTATATAGGACCAGACTATATAGGACCAGCTTATATAGGACCAGACTATATAGGAATATACAGGACCAGACTATATAGGACCAGACTATATAGGACCAGTTTATATAGGACCAGATTATATAGGACCAGATTATATAGGACCAGACTATATAGGACCAGACTATATAGGACCAGTTTATATAGGACCAGACTATATAGGACCAGATTATATAGGACTATATAGGACCAGACTATACAGGACCAGACTATATTGGACCACACTATCTAGGACCAGACTATATAGGACTATATAGGACCAGTTTATATACGACCAGACTATATAGGACCAGACCATATAGGACCAGACTATATAGGACCAGTTTATATAGGACCAGATTATATAGGACCAGATTATATAGGACCAGATTATATAGGACGAGACTATATAGGAATATACAGGACCAGACTATATTGGACCACTCTATATAGGACCAGACTATATAGGACCAGACTATATAGGACCAGACTATATAGGACTATATAGGACCAGACTATATATGACCAGACTATATAGGACTTTATAGGACTATATAGGACCAGATTATATAGGACCAGACTATATAGGACCAGACTATATAGGACCAGACTATAAATGACTATATAGGACCAGACTATATAGGACCAGACTATATAGGACTATATAGGACTATATAAGACTATATAGGACCAGACTATATAGGACCAGACTATATAGGACCAGACTATATAGGACTATATAGGACCAGACTATATAGGACCAGACTATATAGGACCAGACTATATAGGACTATATAGGACTATATAGGACCAGACTATATAGGACCAGACTATATAGGACTATATAGGACCAGACTATACAGGACCAGACTATATAGGACCAGACTATATAGGACTATATCGGACCAGACTATATAGGACTATATAGGACCAGACTATACAGGACCAGACTACTCTAACAGGATATCTGACCAGGCTACTTACGCATTGGACGATCTCCTTCTTCAGCTCGTGGAAGATGTTTCCGATGGAGTCGATGGGAGATTTAAAGTTGTGTGTTCCGTTGTTGTTGTTCATGGCGTTGGGCAACACCGTGTTGAGGTAGAACTTCAGGATGCTGTCCATAGTGTGACACCCCACCGGGCTCTGATGAGGAAACAAGGTCATCAACATCACAACTTTGCTATGTATTTCTGGAGAGAGGAGCAAACACACTCCCTAACTAATCTTAACCCTAACTGAAGATGAGGAAATTATAACTATAACTAACCTTAACTAATCTTAACCCTAACTGAAGATGAACTCACCTTGATGTGGTCTAGGATCCCCTCGTCTAGCAGAGGAGACAGTATGAACTCACCTTGATGTGGTCTAGGATCCCCTCGTCAATCAGAGGAGAGAGTATGAACTCACCTTGATGTGGTCTAGGATCCCCTCGTCTATCAGAGGAGACAGTATGAACTCACCTTGATGTGGTCTAGGATCCCCTCGTCTATCAGAGGAGACAGTATGAACTCACCTTGATGTGGTCTAGGATCCCCTCGTCTATCAGAGGAGACAGTATGAACTCACCTTGATGTGGTCTAGGATCCCCTTGTCTAGAAGAGGTGTCTCCAGCTCATCATTAGCCTCCTGCAGACAACAAACAGCCCAGTTTAGTGAAGTCTGTTTTATATCATATCCAATCAAGCAGTGGGTGTAAACGGTACAATGATATGCTTGGTAAGGGTTATATACAGTGCCTTCGGAAAGTATTGACCCCTTGACTTTTTCCTACTTTTGTTAGGTTACAGCCTTGTTCTAAAATTGATTTAAAAAAAAAATTCCCTCATCAATCTACACACAATACCCCATAATGACATCACAGTACCCCATAATGACAAAGCGAAAACAGATTTGGAACCACCAAGACTCTTCCTAGAGCACTCAGGAGAGATGGTCCTTTGTCAGTGAGGTGACCAAGAACCCAATGGTCACTCTGACAGAGCTCCAGAGTTCATCTGTGGAGATGGGAGAACGTTCCAGAAGGACAACCATTGTTGCAGCACTCCACCAATCAGGCCTTTATGGTAGAGTGGCCAGACGGAAGCCACTCATCAGTAAAAGGCACATGACAGCCCGCTTGGAGTTTGCCAAAAGTCACCTAAAGGACTCTCAGACCATGAGAAACAAGATTCTCTGGTCTGATGAAACCAAGATTGAACTCTTTGGCCTGAATGCCAAGTGTCCCGTCTGGAGGAAACCTGGCACCATCCCTACGGTGAAGCATGGAGGTGGCAGCATCATGCTGTGGGGATGTTTTTCAGCAGCATGGACTGGGAGACTGGTTAGGATCGAGGGAAGGATGAACGGAGCAAAGTACAGAGAGATCCTTGATGAAAACCTGCTCCAGAGCGCTCAGGACCTCAGACTGGGGCGAAGGTTCACCTTCCAACAGGACAACGACTCACGGCACACAGCCGAAACAATGCAGGAGTGGAATTGGGACAAGTCTTTGAATGTCCTTGAGTGGCCCAGCCAGAGCCTGGACTTGAACCCGATCGAACATCTCTGGAGAGACCTGAAAATAGCTGTGCAGTGACGCTCCCCATCCAACAGAGCTTGAGAGGATCTGCAGAGAAGAATGGGAGAAACTCCCAAATACTGGTGTTCCAATCTTGTTGTGTCATACCCAAGCCTGGTTAAATAAAGGTTAAATTAAATAAATATATTTGTATATATATATATTTATATATATATATATTTCAGAATAAGGCCATAACATAACAAAATGTGTAAAAAGTCAAGGAGTCTGAATACTTTCCTAAAGCCCTGTGTAGAGTACTTACATAGTAGTATGTTAATTTAAATATATATATATATATATATAGAGTACTTACATAGTAGTATATAAATGTATATATATTAGAGTACTTACATAGTATATTAATATAAATGTATATATATAGAGTACTTACATAGTGGTATATTCATATAAATGTATATATATAGAAAGTACTTTCATAGTGGTATATTCATATAAATGTATATATATATATATATATATGGAGTACTTACATAGTAATCTCTGATGGTGGAGAAGGCGGTGCGGAGCTCCTTCAGTCTGACGGGGAAGCCCTCTATAAACGAGCAGCAGCGGTCGGAGCATGTCACACGTCTGCACTGGGCATGCTCACACTGCAACACTGCAGCCAGCAGCAGGGACAGGAGAAGAGAGCAGGGAGACATCCTGGAGTCTACTGGTGCTGGAGATACTGATCCTCTGGTCCTGGAGTCTACTGGTGCTGGAGATACTGATCCTCTGGTCCTGGAGTCTACTGGTGCTGGAGATACTGATCCTCTGGTCCTGGAGTCTACTGGTGCTGGAGATACTGATCCTCTGGTCCTGGAGTCTACTGGTGCTGGAGATACTGATCCTCTGGTCCTGGAGTCTACTGGTGCTGGAGATACTGATCTTCTGGTGCTGACACTGTCTGGTGCTGGAGATACTGATCCTCTGGTGCTGACACTGTCTGGTGCTGGAGTCTACTGGTTCTCCTTGTCCTGTAGATGTCCTGTTCAGCAGAAGACAGGAGAGCATGTCAACCCTTCATCATTTATACCCTGAGAAACTCTATCCTCACCTATTTCCTTTGTGATGTGATCTGGTGATTCGGGGGAAGGGGAGGGAGTTCCTGACAGAACTAGGGTTAACTCCGTAAACTTGATGTTCATGATGCAACATATTCAGTCATTTACATGTCTGTTGCGTTGGGGAAAGTTCTGACTGTGTAATTTACTTCCTCCTCATTACAATTCTCTACATCATCTAGACCATAGACAGAAATAGAGAGAAATTCCTGGTATAGATATTTAAATAGATTTTTTTAAAAAGGCGTGATTCATGTGAAATATCTATTAATAAGTTTAATTTGCTTTGTAGATTTATCCCTGTTTCACCCTATCATGATATAATTCTGCTAGTCCAGTGTTTCTCTCAATTATGTACTTACTGGTCATGTTTATTAGTTATGCATCAATTCATTCAAACAGTTTATTTTGACCCCATATGACAGTGTTTCCTAACTCCAGTCCTCCAGTACCCCCAACAGTGTTATTTGTTTACAAATACTGGCATGCTTAGATGACCTGCTTTAAAGTAGGATTAGATTACCTGCTGTAAAATTGGATTAGATTACCTGCTGTAAAATTAGATTAGATTACCTGCTGTAAAATTAGATTTGATTACCTGCTGTAAAATTAGATTAGATTACTTTCTGTAAAATTGGATTAGATTACTGGATTAGATTACCTGCTGTAAAATTGGATTAGATTACTGGATTAGATTACTTAGCCCACTTTGGCTAAGGACGTGAGGGTTTATGTCTCCTCCTGCTCGGTGTGTGCCCAGTGTAAGGCTCCTAGACCCCTGCCCAGAGGTAAGCTACATCCCTTACCTGTTCCACAATGACCTTGGTCACATCTGTCAGTGGATTTCCCAACGGATCTTCCTCCCTCACAGGGAAATACCACAATCCTGGTCGTTGTGGATCGTTTCTCTAAGTCCTGTCGTCTCCTCCCTCTGCCTGGTCTCCCTACGGCCCTACAGACTGCGGAGGCCTTGTTTATACACGTCTTCCGGCACGACGGGGTGCCTGAGGATATAGTGTCGGATCGAGGTCCACAGTTCACGTCAAGAGTTTGGAAGGCGTTCATGGAATGTCTGAGGGTCTCGATCAGCCTTACCTCAAGTATTCACCCCGAGAGTAACGGGCAGGTAGAGAGAGTCAACCAGGATGTGGGCAGGTTTCTGCGGTCCTATTGCCAGGACCGGCCGGGGGAGTGGGCGGCGTTCGTGCCCTGGGCCGAGATGGCACAGAACTCGCTCCGCCACTCCTCCACTAACCTCTCCCCCTTCCAGTGCGTATTGGGGTACCAGCCGGTTCTGGCGCCTTGGCATCAGGGTCAGACCGAGGCTCCTGCGGTGGACGACTGGTTTAGGTGCGCGGAGGAGACATGGGGAGTACGCCCGTGTCCATCTCCAGCGAGCCGCGCGTCGCCAGAAAGCCAGCGCGGACCGTCACCACAGTGAGACCCCGGTGGTCGCACCGGGTGACCGGGTCTGGCTCTCGACCCGTAACTTGCCCCTCCGCCTGCCCTGCCGGAAGCTGGGTTCCGCGGTTTGTGGAGCCATTTAAAGTCCTGAAGAAGGTGAACAGGGTATGTTATAGATTACAACTTCCCTCTGATTATCGTATTAACCCCTCGTTCCACGTGTCTCTCCTCAGGCCGGTGATGGCTGTTCCGCTCCAGGAATCTGAGGTGCGGGAGGTCCCTCCGCCTCCTTTGGACATCGAGGGGGCCTCAGCGGGCATCGTTCGTTCCATCCTGGATTCGAGGCGTCGGGTGGGGGGCCTTCAGTACCTCGTGGAGTGAGAGGGGTACGGGCCGGAGGAGAGGTGCTGGGTTCCGGTTGCAGATGTTTTGGATCCTGAACTGCTGCTGGAGTTTCACCGTCGCCGGCCGGATCGCCCTGCGCCTCGTCCTCCGGGTCGTCCTCGAGGCCGGTGTTGGCGTGCCGCTGGAGCCGCGCGTCAAGGGGGGGGTACTGTCACGACTTCCACTGGAGTCGGCTCCTCTCCTTGTTCGGGTGGCGTTCGACGATCGACGTCACCGGCTTTCTAGCCATCGCCGCTCCATTTTTCATATGTCCATTTGTCTTGTCTTGTTTCCATAAACACCTGATTTTCATTTCCTCAGTGAAGCTACTTGTATTTAACCCTCTGTTTTCCATCATGTTTTGTGTGTAATTGTTTCATGTTATTGTGGTGTTAGTTTTTGCGCTTTACTTTTATGTTCCGTTTTTTTGAGCGCGTTTGATTTATGCTCTTGTTTTGGAACTGTAATAAAAGTGTGCCTGTTCTGCTCTGCACCTGACTTCGCCTCCAATACACCTTTTGACAGTGAGAGTGAGTGTGAGAGCGAGAGAGAGAGAGAGATCATGTGCTAATAAATCACATTTGGAAACTTCTCTTTTTTTATTATTATTATTTAGTGATTAAAAATACGTTTATTTTTACGTTTTAAAGACCACCCTACTCATCTTAAATACACTTGATGTCACTGAAAAAGAGAGAGATAAAAAAGAGAGAGATAAAAAAGAGAGAGATATGAGAGAAAGAGAAAAGAGATGAGAAAGAAAGGGTGTGTTTCACAGCTGACTCTCCTCTCATGCTATGACTCTCAGAGCTGACTCTCCTCTCATGCTATGACTCTCAGAGCTGACTCTCCTCTCATGCTATGACTCTCAGAGCTGACTCTCCTCTCATGCTATGACTCTCAGAGCTGACTCTCCTCTCATGCTATGACTCTCAGAGCTGACTCTCCTCTCATGCTATGACTCTCAGAGCTGACTCTCCTCTCATGCTATGACTCTCAGAGCTGACTCTCCTCTCATGCTATGACTCTCAGAGCTGACTCTCCTCTCATGCTATGACTCTCAGAGCTGACTCTCCTCTCATGCTATGACTCTCAGAGCTGACTCTCCTCTCATGCTATGACTCTCAGAGCTGACTCTCCTCTCCTCTCATGCTATGACTCTCAGAGCTGACTCTCCTCTCATGCTATGACTCTCAGAGCTGACTCTCCTCTCATGCTATGACTCTCAGAGCTGACTCTCCTCTCATGCTATGACTCTCACAGCTGACTCTCCTCTCATGCTATGACTCTCACAGCTGACTCTCCTCTCATGCTATGACTCTCACAGCTGACTCTCCTCTCATGCTATGACTCTCACAGCTGACTCTCCTCTCATGCTATGACTCTCACAGCTGACTCTCCTCTCATGCTATGACTCTCACAGCTGACTCTCCTCTCATGCTATGACTCTCACAGCTGACTCTCCTCTCATGCTATGACTCTCACAGCTGACTCTCCTCTCATGCTATGACTCTTACAGCTGACTCTCCTCTCATGCTATGACTCTCACAGCTGACTCTCCTCTCATGCTATGACTCTCACAGCTGACTCTCCTCTCATGACTCTTCTGTTTGTCTGCTCTGTGGTTCTCTCCGTCTCTTCTCATCTCTACTTACATAGTAGTATGTTAATATAAAAGTATATACATATCAGAGTACTTACATAGTAGTATATTAATATAAAAGTATATACATATCAGAGTACTTACATAGTAGTATATTAATATAAAAGTATATACATATCAGAGTACTTACATAGTAGTATATTAATATAAAAGTATATACATATCAGAGTACTTACATAGTAGTATATTAATATAAAAGTATATACATATCAGAGTACTTACATAGTAGTATATTAATATAAAAGTATATACATATCAGAGTACTTACATAGTAGTATATTAATATAAAAGTATATACATATCAGAGTACTTACATAGTAGTATATTAATATAAAAGTATATACATATCAGAGTACTTACATAGTAGTATATTAATATAAAAGTATATACATATCAGAGTACTTACATAGTAGTATATTAATATAAAAGTATATACATATCAGAGTACTTACATAGTAGTATATTAATATAAAAGTATATACATATCAGAGTACTTACATAGTAGTATATTAATATAAAAGTATATACATATCAGAGTACTTACATAGTAGTATATTAATATAAAAGTATATACATATCAGAGTACTTACATAGTAGTATATTAATATAAAAGTATATACATATCAGAGTACTTACATAGTAGTATATTAATATAAAAGTATATACATATCAGAGTACTTACATAGTAGTATATTAATATAAAAGTATATACATATCAGAGTACTTACATAGTAGTATATTAATATAAAATTATATACATATCAGAGTACTTACATAGTAGTATATTAATATAAATGTGTGTATATATATATATATATATATATATATATATATATATATATATATATATATATATATAGATATATATATATATATACAGATATAGCCCGTGGTTCACTCCAGACCTGACTGCCCTTGACCAGCACAAAAACATCCTGTGGCATAAGAATTTAGCTTCAAATAGCCCCCGCGATATGCAACTTTTCGGGGAAGTTAGGAACCAATATATACACAGGCAGTTAGGTTAGCCAAGGCAAGCTTTTTCAAACAGAAATTTGCATCCTGCAGCACAAACTCCAAAAAGTTCTGGCACACTGTAAAGTCCATGGAGAATAAGAGCACCTGCTCCCAGCTGCCCACTCCACTGAGGCTAGGAAACACTGTCACCACCGATAAATCCACAATAATTGAGAATTTCAATAAGCATTTTTCTACTGCTGGCCATGCTTTTCACCTGGCCACACCCCTACCCTGGTCAACACCCCTGAACACCCCACAGCAACTTGACCAAGCCTCCCCCATTTCTCCTTCACCCAAATCCAGATAGCTGATGATCTGAAAAAGCTGCAAAATCTGGACCCCTACAAATCAGCCAGGCTAGACAATCTGGACCCTCTCTTTCTAAAATGATCAGCTGAAATTGTTGCAATCTCTATTACTAGCCTGTTCAAACTCTCTTTTGTGTTGTCTGAGATTCCCAAATATTGGAAAGCTGCCGCAGTCATCCCCTCTTCAAAGGGAGAGACACTCTAGACCCAAACTGCTACAGAGCTATATCTATCCTACCCTGCCTTTCTAAGGTCTTCGAATGCCAAGTTAACAAACAGATCACCGACCATTTCGAATCACACCGTACCTTCTCCGCTATGCATTCTGGATTCCGAGCTGGTCATGGGTGCACCTCAGCCACGCTCAAGGTCCTAAACGATATCATAACCGCCATCAATAGGAGACAATAACTTGCAGCTGTATTCATCTACCTGGCCAAGGCTTTCGACTCTGTCAATCACCACATTCTCATCGACAGACTCAACAGCCTTGGTTTTTCAAATGACTGCCTCGCCTGGTTCACCAACTACTTCTCAGACAGAGTTCAGTGTGTCAAATCGGAGATCCTGTTGTCCGGACCCCTGGCAGTCTCTATGGGGGTGCCACAGGGTTCAATTCTCGGGCCGACTCTTTTCTCTGTATACATTAATGATGTCGCTCTTGCTGCTGGTGATTCTCTGATCCACCTCTACGCAGACGACACCATTCTGTATACTTCTGGCCCTTCTTTGTACACTGTGGTAACAAACCTCCAGATGAGATGCAATGCCATACAACACTCCTTCTGTAGCCTCCATCTATATATTTCACTGGTCACCCCCAAAGCCAATTCCTACTTTGGCTGCCTTTCCTTCCACTTCTCTGCTGGCAATGACTGGAACGAATTGCAAAAATCGCCGGAGACTCATATATCCCTCTCTAACTTTAAGCACCAGCTGTCAGAGCAGCTCACAGATCACTGCAGCTGTACATAGCCCATCTGTAAATAGCCCATCCAACTACCTCATCCCCATACTTTATTTATTTATATTGCTCCTTTGCACCCCATTGCTGCTCTTAAATGCAAGTAAAACTAAATGCATGCTCTTCAACCGATCGCTTCCAGCACCCGCCCACCTGTCCAGCATCACTACTCTGGACAGTTCTGACTTGGAATATGAAGACAACTACAAATACCTAGGTGTCTGGTTAGACTGTAAACGCTCCTTCCAGACTCATATTAATCATCTCCAATCCAAAATTAAATCTAGAATCGGCTTCCTATTTTGCAACAAAGCATCCTTCACTCATGCTGCCAAACATATCCTCGTAAAACTGACTATCCTGCCGATCCTTGACTTCGGCAATGTCATTTACAAAATAGCCTCCAACACTCTCCTCAGCAAATTGGATGCAGTCTATCACAGTGCCATCCGTTTTGTCACCAAAGTACCATATACTACCCACCACTGCAACCTTTACGCTCTCGTTGGCTGGCCCTCGCTTCACATTCGTCACCAAACCCACTGGCTCCAGGTCATCTATAAGTCTTTGCTAGGTAAAGCCCCGCATTTTCTCAGCTCACTGGTCACCATAGCAGCACCCACCTGTAGCACGCACTCCAGCAGGTATATTTCACTGGTCACCCTGAAAGCCAATTCCTCCTTTGGCCGCCTTTCCTTCCAGTTCTCGGCTGCCAATGACTGGAACGAATTGCAAAAATCATTGAAGCTGGAGATCCATATCTCCCTCACTAACTTTAAGCACCAGCTGTCAGATCACTGCACCTGTACATAGCTCATCTGTAAATTCCCATCCAACTACCTCATCCCCATACTGTATTTATTTTATTATCTTGCTCCTTTCACCCAAGTATCTCTACTTGCACATTCATCTTTTGCACATCTATCACTCCAGTGTTTATTTGCTAAATTGTCATTTTTTCGCCACTATGGCCTATTTATTGCCTTACCTCCCTTATCTTACCTCATTTGCACACACTGTATATATACTTTTTCTCTATTGTGTTATTGACTGTATGTTTGTTTATTCCATGTGTAACTCTATGTTTTTTTTTGTTTTTTTTTGTGTCGCACTGCTTTGTGTCGCACTGCTTTGCTTTGCTTTATCTTGGGCGCAGTTGTAAATGAGAACTTGTTCTCAACTAGCCTACCTGGTTAAATAAAGGTGAAATTAAACTATTTTTAAAAATTGGCAAATCTGACCATATTTCTATCCTACTGATTCTCACAAACAAAAACTTAAGCAGGAAGCACTAGATCTATAAAAAAAAGTGGTATGATGAAGCAGATGCTAAACTACAGGACTGTTTTGCTATCACAGACTGGAATATGTTCTGGGATTCTTCCGATGGCATTGAGGAGTAGCCAGTCAACTAGCCATCCGGCCTGTGCACTGACCTAAAGGCTAGAGCTGCCACTTTCAAGATGCGGGACTCTAACCTGGAAGCTTATAAGAAATCCTGCTATGCCCTCCGATGAACCATCAAAAGGCAAAATGTCAACACAGGACTAAGATTGAATCGTACTACACCGGCTCTGACGCTCGTCGTATGTGGCAGGGCTTTCAAACCATTACAGACTACCAAGGGAAGCACAGCCAAGAGCTGCCTAGTGACACGAACCTACCAGACAAGCTAAACTACTTCTATGCTCGCTTCAAGGCAAATAACACTGAAACATGCATGAGGGCACCAGCTGTTCCGGAAGACTGTGTGATCACGCTGTCCGCAGCCGATGTGAGTAAGACGTTTTAAACAGGTCAACATTCACAACACCGCAGGGACAGACGGATTACCAGGACCTGTACTCTGAGCATGCGCTGACCAACTGACAAGTGTCTTCACTTACATTTTCAACCTCTCCCTGACCGAGTCTGTAATACCAACATGTTTTAAGCAGACCACCAAAGTGCCTGTGCCCAAGAATACTAAGGTAACCTGCCTAAATGACTACCGGCCCGTAGCACTCATGTCTGTAGCCATCAAGCGCTTTGAAAAGCTGGTCATGGCTCACATTAACACCATTATCCCAGAAACCCTAGGCCCACTCCAACTTGCCTACCTCCTTAACAGATCCACAGATAATGCAATCTCAATTGCACTCCACACTGCCTTTTCCCACCTGGACAAAAGGAATACATATGTGAGAATGCTATTCAATGACTACAGCTTAGCGTTCTTCACCATAGTGGCCTTAAAGCTCATCAATAAGCTAAGGACCCTGGGACTAAACACCTCCCTCTGCAACTGGATCCTGGACTTCCTGACGGGTCGCCCCCAGGTGGTAAGGGTAGGGAACAACACATCTGGCACGCTGATCCTCAACACAGGGGCCCCTCAGGGGTGCGTGCTCAGCCCACTCCTGTACTCCCTGTTGACTGCATGACCACGCACGACTCCAACACCATCATTCAATTTGCTGATGACACAACAGTGGTAGGTCTGATCACAGACAACGATGAGACAGCCTATAGGGAGGAGGTCAGAGACCTGGCCGTGTGGTGCCAGGATAACAACCTCTCCCTCAACATGATCAAGACAAAGGAGATGATTGTGGACTACAGGAAAAAGAGGACCGAGCACGCCCTCATTCTCATCGACGGGGCTGCAGTGGAGCAGGTTGAGATCTTCAAGTTCCTTGGTGTCCTCATCAATAAGAATCTAACATGGTCCAAGTACACCAAGACAGTCGTGAAGAGGGCACGACAAAACCTATTCCCCCTCAGGAAACTGAAAAGATTTGTCATGGTCCTCAGATCCTCAAAAGGTTCTACAGCTGCACCATCAAGAGCATCCTGACCGGTTGCATCACTGCCTGGTACGGCAACTGCTCAGCCTCCGACCGCAAGGCACTACAGAGGGCAGTGCGAACGGCCCAGTACATCACTGGGGCCAAGCTTTCTGCCAACCAGGACCTCTATACCAGGCGGTGTCAGAGGAAGGCCCTAAAAATTGTCAAAGACTCCAGCCACCCTAGACGTAGCCTGTTCTCTCTGCTACCGCATGGCAACCGGTACCGTACAGCCAAGTCTAGGTCCAGGAGGCTTCTAAACAGCTTCTACCCCCAAGCCATAAGAATCCTGAACATCTAATCAAATGGCTACCCAAACTATTTGCATTGCCTCCCCCCGCCCCTCTCCCCCTCTTTACACCGCTTCTACTCTCTGTTGTTGCCATCTATGCATAGTCACATAATAACTCTACCTACATGTACATACTACCTCAACTAACCAGTGCCCCGACACATTGACTCTGTACTGGTACCCCCTGTATATAGCCTCACTATTTCTGTTTTACTGCTGCTCTTTAATTACTTGTTACTTTTATCTCTTAGTCTTATCCCTATTTTTTGAAACTGCACTGTTGGTTAGGGACTCGTAAGTAAGAATTTCACTGTAAGGTCTACACCTGTTGTATTTGGCGCATGTGACAAATACAATTTTATTTGATTTGATTTATCATGAAGCCTGTTCACTGGGACACAAACCTGACCTATATTATGAAGCCTGTTCACTGGGACACAAACCTGGCCTATATTATGAAGCCTGTTCACTGGGACACAAACCTGGCCTATATTATGAAGCCTGTTCACTGGGACACAAACCTGGCCTATATTATGAAGCCTGTTCACTGGGACACAAACCTGGCCTATATTATGAAGCCTGTTCACTGGGACACAAACCTGGCCTATATTATGAAGCCTGTTCACTGGGACACAAACCTGACCTATATTATGAAGCCTGTTCACTGGGACACAAACCTGGCCTATATTATGAAGCCTGGTCACTGGGACACAAACCTGGCCTATATTATGAAGCCTGGTCACTGGGACACAAACCTGACCTATATTCTCTTCTATTGAAATTATTTCTTCTTCTTCTGTGTTCAGGATTTAAAATCAGTGCTTTACTTTTCTTCATTGGATTGGAGTAGTTCAAAATGGAAAATAAAATATTACAGTTTGTTGTTATGCTTTAGATTGAGATTGTGTGAGTCGGAGTCTCTCTCCTGTTTCCCTGAGCATTTAAAGACTAATAAAACTAACACACTCACTCACTCTCTTTTCTCACACGTCATCAAATCTCATCTGCTCTGAAACCTTGGGTTTTCGAAGTGCAGTATGGCGTGAACACCTCCGGGAATGAGTATTGTGTTTTCGTACGAGGTGAGGTATGCTATTGGTTGTTCAGACTATTCAGGTGTAAAATCTTCCTAGCATGCGATGTTTAGTCTGATGTTCTCTCTCTAAGCAGGATGTGTCTGGGTGTTTCGTATCACACTGTGTGCACGTTTTGGTGCTGAAACTGTCTGACCTCATTTCAGATCAAACAGAGATGGTCAGAGGTGACTGGCTGACTCATTGGCTGACTGGCTGCATAACTGGCTGACTGACTGACTAACTGGCTGCTGACTGGCTGATTGACTGGCTGACTGACTGACTAACTGGCTGGCTGGTTGACTGGCTGACTGACTAACTGGCTGGCTGGCTGACTGGCTGATTGACTGGCTGACTGACTAACTGGCTGGCTGGTTGACTGGCTGACTGACTAACTGGCTGGTTGGCTGACTGGCTGGCTGACTGGCTGACTGACTAACTGGCTGGCTGGCTGACTGGCTGATTGACTGGCTGACTAGCTAACTGGCTGGCTGGTTGACTGGCTGACTGACTAACTGGCTGGCTGGTTGACTGGCTGACTGACTAACTGGCTGGCTGGTTGACTGGCTGACTGACTAACTGGCTGACTGACTAACTGGCTGGCTGGCTGACTGACTAACTGGCTGGTTGACTGGCTGACTGACTAACTGGCTGGCTGGCTGACTGGCTGACTGACTAACTGGCTGGCTGGCTGACTGACTAACTGGCTGGCTGGTTGACTGGCTGACTGACTAACTGGCTGGCTGGCTGGTTGACTGACTGACTGGCTGACTGACTGGCTGACTGGCTGGCTGACTGGCTCAATGACAGGTAAATCATGGGATGTGAAGTTGTGTTATTATTGCCATTGCTGCTTTTCAGATTAAGATGAATTCTGTTAATTTACCATGAATGTGATTTCTGAGGATGTGGTCCTGTACAACAGTCTATATGTCCCTGTATGTTTCTGTCTTTCAGCAGGTCAAATTAAATCAAACTTTATTCGTCACATGAGCCAAATACAACAACCTTACCGTGAAATCCTTACTTACAAGCCCTTAACCCACAATGCACTCCAATTCGCATACCACCCCAACAGATCCACAGATGATGCAATCTCAATCACACTCCACACTGCCCTTTCCCACCTGGACAAAAGGAACACCTATGTGAGAATGCTGTTCATTGACTACAGCTCAGCATTCAACACCATAGTGCCCTCAAAGCTCATCACTAAGCTAAGGACCCTGGGACTAAACACCTCCCTCTGCAACTGGATCCTGGACTCTGCCCCCAGGTGGTGAGGGTAGGCAACAACACATCTCTCTCACAGCCACGCTGATCCTCAACACTGGGGCCCCTCAGGGGTGTGTGCTTAGTCCCCTTCTGTACTCCCTGTTCACCCATGACTGCATGGCTAAGCACGACTCCAACACCATCATTAAGTTTGCTGACAACAACAGTGGTAGGCCTGATCACCAACAACGACGAGACAGCCTATAGGGAGGAGGTCAGAGACCTGGCAGTGTGGTGTCAGGACAACAACCTCTCCCTCAATGTGTGCAAGACAAAGGAGCTGATCGTAGACTACAGGAAAAGGAGGGCCGAACAGGCCCCCATTAACAACGACGGGGCTGAAGTGGAGCGGATCGAGAGTTTTCAAGTTCCTTGTCCACATCACCAACGAACTATCATGGTCCAAACACACCAAGACAGTGGTGAAGAGGCCACGACAACAACTTTTCCACCTCAGGAAACTGAAAAGACTTGGCATGGGTCCCCAGATCCTCAAAAGGTTCTGCAGCTGCACCATCGAGAGCATCCTGACTGGTATGGCAACTGCTTGGCATCTGACTGTAAGGCGCTACAGAGGGTAGTGGGAACGGCCCAGTACATCACTGGGGCCAAGCTTCCTGACATCCAGGACCTATATACCTGGCAGTGTCAGAGGAAGGCCCAAAAAATTGTCAGACTCCAGTCACCCAAGTCATAGACTGTTTTCTCAAGTGATACCAAGTCTAGGACCAAATGGCTCCTTAACAGCTTCTACCCCCAAGCCATACGACTGCTGAACAATTAATCAAATGGCCACCTGGACTATTTACATTGACATCCCTTTGTTTTTACACTGCTGCTACTCGCTGTTTATCATCTATGCATAGTCACTTTACAAATTACCTCGACTAACCTGTGCCCCCGCACATTGACTTGGTACCGGCACCCCCTGTATATCGCCTCGTAATTGTTATGTAATTTTCTTGTGTTACTTATTTTTTTATTTTTTTTCACTTTACTTTATTTAGAAAGTATTTTCTCTGTTTCTTGAACTGCATTGTTGGTTAAGGGCTAGGAAGTAAGCATTTCACAATAAGGTCTACACCTGTTGTGTTTGGCGCATGTGACAAATACAATTTGATCCAACAAGACTCCAGCTATAAATCCTTTGGCAGGTGCCCTGCTCCGTAGTTCAATTGTATCTGCTCAAGTCGGACTTCGGCTGCATATTTTCCGCCATTTTCTTCAAATCTGAAAACGTTGTGAAGCCACGGCCATTTTCTGAATTGCATTATGGGCCCTAAAAGCACGGAAATAGTGTCCACTGCTTGTATACTTTGTGTTTTGGCGAACATCCTGGAACTTTTGGCATACAAACTATATCCATACCATGACCAATAAGCAGACTCTACATACTCTATTGTTAGTGTGGTTCGTATGAGTATTCGTACACAGCTTAGGTTTTGTATTGCTACTACTCTATGGATTGAGATTATGGTTAATTCTTTAGCTAGCTAGCTGGCTACATGTCTAAACAAAAGACCCGAAGTTAAAGTGTACTGTTAGCTCGCCTGCTAATGTTATGTGCATGTAATATTATCTCAAAAAGCCATTTCCATTGCTAGTTATAGCCTAATGTTAACTAGCTAATTAATATTAAACGTAGCTGGTTAGCTTTAGCTAGCTTTGACAATCGGTTTGTATTGCTAGTACTGTATGGGTTAAAGTGCTTAGATGTCCACACACAATGTGTTATGGTTGTGACCAGGGTTAGGTGTTATGGTTGTGACCAGGGCTAGAGTCAGGGGCATGGTTAGGTGTTATGGTTGTGACCAGGGTTAGAGTCAGGGGCATGGTTAGGTGTTATGGTTGTGACCAGGGTTAGAGTCAGGGGCATGGTTAGGTGTTATGGTTGTGACCAGGGTTAGAGTCAGGGGCATGGTTAGGTGTTATGGTTGTGACCAGGGTTAGAGTCAGGGGCATGGTTAGGTGTTATGGTTGTGACCAGGGTTAGGGGTTATGGTTGTGACCAGGGTTAGAGTCAGGAACATGGTTAGGTGTTATGGTTGTGACCAGGGTTAGGGGTTATGGTTGTGACCAGGGTTCGGTGTTATGGTTGTGACCAGGGTTAGAGTCAGGGGCATGGTTAGGTGTTATGGTTGTGACCAGGGTTAGGTGTTATGGTTGTGACCAGGGTTAGGTGTTATGGTTGTGACCAGGGTTAGGGGTTATGGTTGTGACCAGGGTTAGGGGTTATGGTTGTGACCAGGGTTAGAGTCAGGGGCATGGTTAGGTGTTATGGTTGTGACTGGGGTTAGGTGTTATGGTTGTGACCAGGGTTAGAGTCAGGGGCATGGTCAGGTGTTATGTTTGTGACCAGGGTTAGAGTAAAGGGCATGGTTAGGTGTTATGGTTGTGACCAGGGTTAGAGTCAGGGGCATGGTTAGGTGTTATGGTTGTGACCAGGGTTAGAGTCAGGGGCATGGTTAGGTGTTATGGTTGTGACCAGGGTTAGGTGTTATGGTTGTGACCAGGGCTAGGTGTTATGGTTGTGACCAGGGTTAGAGTCAGGGGCATGGTTAGGTGTTATGGTTGTGACCAGGGTTAGGTGTTATGGTTGTGACTGGGGTTAGGTGTTATGGTTGTGACCAGGGTTAGGTGTTATGGTTGTGACCAGGGTTAGAGTCAGGGGCATGGTTAGGTGTTATGGTTGTGACCAGGGTTAGGTGTTATGGTTGTGACTGGGGTTAGGTGTTATGGTTGTGACCAGGGTTAGAGTCAGGGGCATGGTTAGGTGTTATGGTTGTGACCAGGGTTAGGTGTTATGGTTGTGACCAGGGTTAGGTGTTATGGTTGTGACCAGGGTTAGAGTCAGGGGCATGGTTAGGGGTTATGGTTGTGACCAGGGTTAGGTGTTATGGTTGTGGCCAGGGTTAGAGTCAGCAGCATGGTTAGGTGTTATGGTTGTGACCAGGGTTAGAGTCAGGGGCATGGTTAGGTGTTATGGTTGTGACCAGGGTTAGGTGTTATGGTTGTGACCAGGGTTAGGTGTTATGGTTGTGACCAGGGTTAGAGTCAGGTGCATGGTTAGGTGTTATGTTTGTGACCAGGGTTAGGTGTTTTGGTTGTGACTGGGGTTAGGTGTTATGGTTGTGACTGGGGTTAGGTGTTATAGTTGTGACCAGGGTTAGAGTCAGGGGCATGGTTAGTGGTTATGGTTGTGACCAGGGATAGGTGTTATGGTTGTGACCAGTGTTAGGGGTTATGGTTGTGACCATGGTTAGGTGTTATGGTTGTGACCAGGGTTAGGTGTTATGGTTGTGACCAGGGTTAGGTGTTATGGTTGTGACCAGGGTTAGGTGTTATGGTTGTGACCAGGGTTAGAGTCAGGGGCATGGTTAAGTGTTATGGTTGTGACTGGGGTTAGAGTCAGGGGCATGGTTAGGTGTTATGGTTGTGACTGGGGTTAGGTGTTATGGTTGTGACTGGGGTTAGGTGTTATGGTTGTGACCAGGGTTAGAGTCAGGGGCATGGTTAGGGGTTATGGTTGTGACCAGGGTTAGGTGTTATGGTTGTGACCAGGGTTAGGTGTTATGGTTGTGACCAGGGTTAGGTGTTATGGTTGTGACCAGGGTTAGGTGTTATGGTTGTGACCAGGGTTAGAGTCAGGGGCATCGTTAGGTGTTATGGTTGTGACCAGGGTTAGGTGTTATGGTTGTGACCAGGGTTAGGTGTTATAGTTGTGACCAGGGTTAGAGTCAGGTGCATGGTTAGTGGTTATGGTTGTGACCAGGGATAGGTGTTATGGTTGTGACCAGTGTTAGGGGTTATGGTTGTGACCATGGTTAGGTGTTATGGTTGTGACCAGGGTTAGGTGTTATGGTTGTGACCAGGGTTAGGTGTTATGGTTGTGACCAGTGTTAGGTGTTATGGTTGTGACCAGGGTTAGGGGTTATGGTTGTGACCAGGGTTAGGGGTTATGGTTGAGACCAGGGTTAGGTGTTATGGTTGTGACCAGGGTTAGGTGTTATGGTTGTGACCAGGGTTAGGTGTTATGGTTGTGACCAGGGTTAGGTGTTATGGTTGTGACCAGGGTTAGGGGTTATGGTTGTGACCAGGGTTAGGGGTTATGGTTGAGACCAGGGTTAGGTGTTATGGTTGTGACCAGGGTTAGGTGTTATGGTTGTGACCAGGGTTAGGTGTTATGGTTGTGACCAGGGTTAGGTGTTATGGTTGTGACCAGGGTTAGGTGTTATGGTTGTGACCGGGGTTAGGTGTTATGGTTGTGACCAGGGTTAGAGTCAGCAGCATGGTTAGGTGTTATGGTTGTGACCAGGGTTAGAGTCAGGGGCATGGTTAGGTGTTATGGTTGTGACCAGGGTTAGGTGTTATGGTTGTGACCAGGGTTAGGTGTTATGGTTGTGACCAGGGTTAGAGTCAGGTGCATGGTTAGGTGTTATGTTTGTGACCAGGGTTAGGTGTTTTGGTTGTGACTGGGGTTAGGTGTTATGGTTGTGACCAGGGTTAGAGTCAGGGGCATGGTTAGGGGTTATGGTTGTGACCAGGGTTAGGTGTTATGGTTGTGACCAGTGTTAGGGGTTATGGTTGTGACCAGGGTTAGGTGTTATGGTTGTGACCAGGGTTATGTGTTATGGTTGTGACCAGGGTTAGGTGTTATGTTTGTGACCAGGGTTAGGTGTTATGGTTGTGACCAGGGTTAGGGGTTATGGTTGTGACCAGGGTTAGGTGTTATGGTTGTGACCAGGGATAAGGGTTGTGGTTGTGACCAGGGTTAGAGTCAGGGGCATGGTTAGGTGTTATGGTTGTGACCAGGGTTAGTCAGAGGCATGGTTAGGTGTTATGGTTGTGACCAGGGTTAGAGTCAGGGGCATGGTTAGGTGTTATTGTTGTGACCAGGGTTAGGTGTTATGGTTGTGACCAGGGATAGGTGTTATGGTTGTGACCAGGGCTAGAGTCAGGGGCATGGTTAGGTGTTATGGTTGTGACCAGGGTTAGGTGTTATGGTTGTGACCAGGGTTAGGGGTTATGGTTGTGACCAGGGTTAGGTGTTATGGTTGTGACCAGGGTTAGAGTCAGCAGCATGGTTAGGTGTTATGGTTGTGACCAGGGTTAGGGGTTATGGTTGTGACCAGGGATAGGTGTTATGGTTGTGACCAGGGCTAGAGTCAGGGGCATGGTTAGGTGTTATGGTTGTGACCAGGGTTAGGTGTTATGGTTGTGACCAGGGTTAGAGTCAGGTGCATGGTTAGGTGTTATGTTTGTGACCAGGGTTAGGTGTTTTGGTTGTGACTGGGGTTAGGTGTTATGGTTGTGACTGGGGTTAGGTGTTATAGTTGTGACCAGGGTTAGAGTCAGGGGCATGGTTAGTGGTTATGGTTGTGACCAGGGATAGGTGTTATGGTTGTGACCAGTGTTAGGGGTTATGGTTGTGACCATGGTTAGGTGTTATGGTTGTGACCAGGGTTAGGTGTTATGGTTGTGACCGGGGTTAGGTGTTATGGTTGTGACCAGGGTTAGAGTCAGCAGCATGGTTAGGTGTTATGGTTGTGACCAGGGTTAGAGTCAGGGGCATGGTTAGGTGTTATGGTTGTGACCAGGGTTAGGTGTTATGGTTGTGACCAGGGTTAGGTGTTATGGTTGTGACCAGGGTTAGAGTCAGGTGCATGGTTAGGTGTTATGTTTGTGACCAGGGTTAGGTGTTTTGGTTGTGACTGGGGTTAGGTGTTATGGTTGTGACCAGGGTTAGAGTCAGGGGCATGGTTAGGGGTTATGGTTGTGACCAGGGTTAGGTGTTATGGTTGTGACCAGTGTTAGGGGTTATGGTTGTGACCAGGGTTAGGTGTTATGGTTGTGACCAGGGTTAGGTGTTATGGTTGTGACCAGGGTTAGGTGTTATGTTTGTGACCAGGGTTAGGTGTTATGGTTGTGACCAGGGTTAGGGGTTATGGTTGTGACCAGGGTTAGGTGTTATGGTTGTGACCAGGGATAAGGGTTGTGGTTGTGACCAGGGTTAGAGTCAGGGGCATGGTTAGGTGTTATGGTTGTGACCAGGGTTAGTCAGAGGCATGGTTAGGTGTTATGGTTGTGACCAGGGTTAGAGTCAGGGGCATGGTTAGGTGTTATTGTTGTGACCAGGGTTAGGTGTTATGGTTGTGACCAGGGATAGGTGTTATGGTTGTGACCAGGGCTAGAGTCAGGGGCATGGTTAGGTGTTATGGTTGTGACCAGGGTTAGGTGTTATGGTTGTGACCAGGGTTAGGGGTTATGGTTGTGACCAGGGTTAGGTGTTATGGTTGTGACCAGGGTTAGAGTCAGCAGCATGGTTAGGTGTTATGGTTGTGACCAGGGTTAGGGGTTATGGTTGTGACCAGGGATAGGTGTTATGGTTGTGACCAGGGCTAGAGTCAGGGGCATGGTTAGGTGTTATGGTTGTGACCAGGGTTAGGTGTTATGGTTGTGACCAGGGTTAGAGTCAGGTGCATGGTTAGGTGTTATGTTTGTGACCAGGGTTAGGTGTTTTGGTTGTGACTGGGGTTAGGTGTTATGGTTGTGACTGGGGTTAGGTGTTATAGTTGTGACCAGGGTTAGAGTCAGGGGCATGGTTAGTGGTTATGGTTGTGACCAGGGATAGGTGTTATGGTTGTGACCAGTGTTAGGGGTTATGGTTGTGACCATGGTTAGGTGTTATGGTTGTGACCAGGGTTAGGTGTTATGGTTGTGACCAGGGTTAGGTGTTATGGTTGTGACCAGGGTTAGGTGTTATGGTTGTGACCAGGGTTAGAGTCAGGGGCATGGTTAAGTGTTATGGTTGTGACTGGGGTTAGAGTCAGGGGCATGGTTAGGTGTTATGGTTGTGACTGGGGTTAGGTGTTATGGTTGTGACTGGGGTTAGGTGTTATGGTTGTGACCAGGGTTAGAGTCAGGGGCATGGTTAGGGGTTATGGTTGTGACCAGGGTTAGGTGTTATGGTTGTGACCAGGGTTAGGTGTTATGGTTGTGACCAGGGTTAGGTGTTATGGTTGTGACCAGGGTTAGGTGTTATGGTTGTGACCAGGGTTAGAGTCAGGGGCATCGTTAGGTGTTATGGTTGTGACCAGGGTTAGGTGTTATGGTTGTGACCAGGGTTAGGTGTTATAGTTGTGACCAGGGTTAGAGTCAGGTGCATGGTTAGTGGTTATGGTTGTGACCAGGGATAGGTGTTATGGTTGTGACCAGTGTTAGGGGTTATGGTTGTGACCATGGTTAGGTGTTATGGTTGTGACCAGGGTTAGGTGTTATGGTTGTGACCAGGGTTAGGTGTTATGGTTGTGACCAGTGTTAGGTGTTATGGTTGTGACCAGGGTTAGGGGTTATGGTTGTGACCAGGGTTAGGGGTTATGGTTGTGACCAGGGTTAGGTGTTATGGTTGTGACCAGGGTTAGGTGTTATGGTTGTGACCAGGGTTAGGTGTTATGGTTGTGACCAGGGTTAGGTGTTATGGTTGTGACCAGGGTTAGGGGTTATGGTTGTGACCAGGGTTAGGGGTTATGGTTGTGACCAGGGTTAGGTGTTATGGTTGTGACCAGGGTTAGGTGTTATGGTTGTGACCAGGGTTAGGTGTTATGGTTGTGACCAGGGTTAGTTGTTATGGTTGTGACCAGGGTTAGGTGTTATGGTTGTGACCGGGGTTAGGTGTTATGGTTGTGACCAGGGTTAGAGTCAGCAGCATGGTTAGGTGTTATGGTTGTGACCAGGGTTAGAGTCAGGGGCATGGTTAGGTGTTATGGTTGTGACCAGGGTTAGGTGTTATGGTTGTGACCAGGGTTAGGTGTTATGGTTGTGACCAGGGTTAGAGTCAGGTGCATGGTTAGGTGTTATGTTTGTGACCAGGGTTAGGTGTTTTGGTTGTGACTGGGGTTAGGTGTTATGGTTGTGACCAGGGTTAGAGTCAGGGGCATGGTTAGGGGTTATGGTTGTGACCAGGGTTAGGTGTTATGGTTGTGACCAGTGTTAGGGGTTATGGTTGTGACCAGGGTTAGGTGTTATGGTTGTGACCAGGGTTAGGTGTTATGGTTGTGACCAGGGTTAGGTGTTATGGTTGTGACCAGGGTTAGGTGTTATGGTTGTGACCAGGGTTAGGGGTTATGGTTGTGACCAGGGTTAGGTGTTATGGTTGTGACCAGGGATAAGGGTTGTGGTTGTGACCAGGGTTAGAGTCAGGGGCATGGTTAGGTGTTATGGTTGTGACCAGGGTTAGTCAGAGGCATGGTTAGGTGTTATGGTTGTGACCAGGGTTAGAGTCAGGGGCATGGTTAGGTGTTATTGTTGTGACCAGGGTTAGGTGTTATGGTTGTGACCAGGGATAGGTGTTATGGTTGTGACCAGGGCTAGAGTCAGGGGCATGGTTAGGTGTTATGGTTGTGACCAGGGTTAGGTGTTATGGTTGTGACCAGGGTTAGGGGTTATGGTTGTGACCAGGGTTAGGTGTTATGGTTGTGACCAGGGTTAGAGTCAGCAGCATGGTTAGGTGTTATGGTTGTGACCAGGGTTAGGGGTTATGGTTGTGACCAGGGATAGGTGTTATGGTTGTGACCAGGGCTAGAGTCAGGGGCATGGTTAGGTGTTATGGTTGTGACCAGGGTTAGAGTCAGGGGCATGGGTAGGTGATATGGTTGTGACCAGGGTTAGGTGTTATGGTTGTGACCAGGGTTAGGGGTTATGGTTGTGACCAGGGTTAGGGGTTATGGTTGTGACCAGGGTTAGGTGTTATGGTTGTGACCAGGGTTAGGTGTTATGGTTGTGACCAGGGTTAGGTGTAATGGTTGTGATCAGGGTTAGGTGTTATGGTTGTGACCAGGGTTAGAGTCAGGGGCATGGTTAGGTGTTATGGTTGTGACCAGGGTTAGAGTCAGCAGCATGGTTAGGTGTTATGGCTGTGACCAGGGTTAGGTGTTATGGTTGTGACCAGGGTTAGGTGTTATGGTTGTGACCAGGGATAGGTGTTATGGTTGTGACCAGGTTTAGGTGTTATGGTTGTGACCAGGGTTAGGTGTTATAGTTGTGACCAGGGTTAGAGTCAGGGGCATGGTTAGGTGTTATGGTTGTGACCAGGGTTAGGTGTTATGGTTGTGACCAGGGCTAGGTGTTATGGTTGTGACCAGGGTTAGAGTCAGGGGCATGGTTAGGTGTTATGGCTGTGACCAGGGTTAGGTGTTATGGTTGTGACTGGGGTTAGGTGTTATGGTTGTGACCAGGGTTAGGGGTTATGGTTGTGACCAGGGTTAGGTGTTATGGTTGTGACCAGGGTTAGGTGTTATGGTTGTGACCAGGGATAGGTGTTATGTTTGTGACCAGGGTTAGGGGTTATGGTTGTGACCAGGGTTAGAGTCAGCAGCATGGTTAGGTGTTATGGTTGTGACCAGGGTTAGGTGTTATGGTTGTGACCAGGGTTAGAGTCAGGGGCATGGTTAGGTGTTATGGTTGTGACCAGGGTTAGTCAGGGGCGTGGTGTTAGAAACTGTCATGAGTGAAAAGCCCAGGAAGACTGTCGTTTCTGAGACACTGGATCCGGCGTGCCTGGCCCCGACTAGCGGGGAACCTAACTAACTGGCATGTATGTATGTGCAACATGTAAAGTGTTTGTCTCATGTTTCATGAGCTGAAATAAAAAAATCCCATACATTTTCCATTCGTACAAAAACCTTATTTCTCTCAAATTTTGAACACAAATTTGTTTATCGCTGTTAGTGAGCATTTCTCCTTTACCAAGATAGTACACCTGACAGGTGTGGCATATCCAGAAAATGATTAAACAGCATGATCATTACACAGGTGCACCTTGTGCTGGGGATGTTAAAAGGCCACTTTAAAATGTTCTGTTTTGTCACAGAACACAACAGGTTTTGAGGAAGTGTACAATTGGCATACTGACTGCAGAAATGTCTGTAATAAACCCCTTTTGTGGGGAAAAACTGATTCTGATTTGCTGGGCCTGGCTGCCAAGTGGGTAGGCCTATCCCCTCCCAGTCCCACCCATGGCTGCACCCATGCCCAGTCATGAGAAATCCATAGATTAGAGCCAAATTCATTTATTTCAATAGACTGATTTCCTGATATGAACTGTAACTCTTTAAAATATTTTAAATGGTTGCATGTTGTGTTTATTTTTGTTCAGTATTGCAATACTGATACAGTATACACTGAGTTTACCAAACATTAGGAACACCTTCCTGTGATGGACTAGACAAGACAGAATAGGGTTAACACTGCCATCTGCTGGTCATGTGGTGGTACTGACCTTCACTCGTCGCCCTTAGAAGAGCCTCAATTAGTCAGGGCATGTACTCGACAAGGTGTTGAAAGTGTTCCAACATGAGATGCTGTCCCATGTGGACTCCAATGCTTCCCACAGTTGTCAAGTTGGCTGGATGTCCTTTGGGTGGTGGACCATTCTTGATACACACAGGAAATTGTTGAGCTTGAAAAACCCAGCAGCGTTGCAGTTCTTGACACTAACCGGTACGCCTGGCACCTACCATACCCCGTTCAAAGGCACTTAAATCTTTTGTCTTGCCCATTCACCCTCTGAATGACACACATACACAATCCATGTCTGAAGGCTTATTAAAAATCCTTCTTTAACCTGTCTCCTCCCCTTCATCTACACTGATTTGAAGTGGCTTTAACAAATTACATCAATAACGGATCATAGATTTCAACTGGATTCACCTGGTCAGTCTGTCATGGAAAGAGCAAGTGTTCTTAATGTTTTGTATACTCCGTGTGTGTGTATGTGTATATATATTTACAGTTGAAGTCGGATGTTTACATACACCTTAGCCAAATACATTTAAACTCACGTAGCTAGCTAGCTATCTAGCCAACTTTACAGTTTTATCTCAATCTCTTCATTCAAAGACTCAATCATGGACACTTACTGACAGTTATGGCTGCTTTGTGTGATGTATTGTTGTCTCTACCGTCTTGCCCTTTGTGCTGTTGTCTGTGCCCAATAATGTTTGTACCATGTTTTGTGTTGCCACCATGTTGTGCTGCTACCATGCTGTGTTGCTACGATGTTGTTGTCAGTCTGTGTTGCTACCATGCTGTGTTGTTGTTGTCTTAGGTCTCTCTTTATGTAGTGTTGTGTTGTCTCTCTTGTTGTGATGTGTGTTTTGTCCTATATTTTTATTTAATTTATTTTAATTTTAATCTCAGCTCCCTGCAGGAAGCCTTTTGCCTTTTGGTAGGCCGTCATTGTAAATAAGAATTTGTTCTTAACTGACTTGCCTAGTTAAATAAAGATTACATTAAAAAAAGACATACTGTATAGATAGGTAGCTGTTGATATTTAATTATCTTAGCTAGCTAACTTCATTTTAGCTAGCTATCATAATGTATTTATCACTGTAAAACAAACTCCAAATGCATTTGTACATAGCTAGCTAACAGCCATGGAGAGTGAAAGGTTAGCAGCACCAACTGTCAGTGAGAGAGGAGGCTGTTCTGGATAGGGCAGGTACTTGTGTAGTTCCTGTCCCTAGAAGTGAGGACAGAGATAATAGTAACATAATATTCAGTGTGGTGTAATTTGACTATAATGAAGGTCTGTTTCTTGTGATGTTTTCTGTCCTCAGATACAGAGAGCTGTGAAAGCCTGTCTACAGACGAAGAGGTCGCAATTAAGAGCAGTGGTTCTCAGTCTTGGTCCTGGGGACTCAAAGGGGGGCACATTTTTGTTACACAGCTAATTCAAATGATCAACTCATCATAAAGCTTCGAGTGGTATTTATGTATTCATTTGTGATGTTATCCTTGATATGATCCTGTCACGACTTCCACCGAAGGCGGCTCCTCTCCCTGTTCGGGCGGTGCTCGGCGGTCGTCGTCGCCAGGCCTACTAGCTGCCACCGATCCCTTTTTCCTTTTTCGTTTAGTACTGTCTGGTTTTATACACCTGTGTCTTGTTGTACTGGTTTAGGTGGGTTTATATTTCCCCGCTGCAGGTTAGGCTGTGTGCGGGATTGTTACTGATTAGTACTATAAAGGGGTGCGTGCCTGCACCACGGGATTCGTTTCGTTTTGTGCGGTATGTGTTTACCCAGGGGCGGAAATCCCAGGGGGGACGGGGGGGACACGACCCCCCCATCCTGGGAAAAATATGATTTGTCCCCCCCAATATATCACTGTAAACATAACTATGTAATTTAAATAATATGAATAATACGCAATGAAAGCAATTGTGCTGATTATAGACACTTAATAGCGCATTTTTAAGTTTCAAAAGATTGCGACCCCCCCCCCCCCGCCCTTTGCCTCACAATGGTTTGATCCACTGCCAGTTCCTTAGTTGGCCAGGTAACAGAGTGTTAGTATCTACTGTCTGAAAGGCACTCTATGCACGTAACTGACGTGAGGTTAATCCAGTCAATCGCGCACACACACTAGCTGAATATGCAGAGCTAGCGCGCAAATATGAACTATTAAGCTAGCTAGTACCTATTCCATTTATGTGGCGTCGTCAAAGATGGAATCTTTGCTATCGTCAATTTATTCCAAGATCAGCATGCATGTAAATTAGTGCTTCAAAGTCCCTGTGATAAGGTTAGTGATAAACTGAACAGAACTACACTCTCTTCTACCATTGTTTTAAATATATTTAATGGTCTCGTTGCAAAAGCTAAATTGTCGCAAGGGAACTTTTATTTATTTATTTTATTTCACCTTTATTTAACCCGGGTAGCAAAGATTATAGCAAACACCACTGAATTGGTGCTCGCTAGCTTTGCAAATTCAGCTATTGTTGGAAGCCAGCCAATATGAAGCAAACGATTAAAATTACAAAAGGTTGCAGCATATGTTGTGTAAATGGTGAACTCATACAGCTGTCAACTCTTGTCACTGCAATCCGTTTCACATTTGCTAGCTACCTTTTAGATCGAAGCCCATATAGAATGATAGAAGATAAGATGATAGAAGCCCATCTCCTACTGTAAATAACCTACACACTGTGTGTGTGTGTGTGTGTGTGTAGCCAGCCAGCCAGCCAGCCAGGTAGAAAAATGGCAGAAAAAAGACGGACATCAGAGTATTTTTCAGTACACCAAAAAGCAAAGTAAGAACCCTAGTAGCCTAATATCTCAGACTAGTTGATAAAATGTTCATAAGAAAGAAATGAAATGCTAATGGAAATGTTTCACAATGATGTCATTAGGCAGAGCAGGCAACAGATGGCACACAGACAGCAGAGTTGGGGACAGATATGCAGGGACAGACTGGCAGAGACAGGGAGTCTCAGGTCAGTTTGTTGAGTCTTTGTTTGGCAACATTATGAAAGGTTCTCCATTTTTTTTCAAAAGGTTCTCAAACACCTTATTTCTTTGGTTCCTCAATATACATTTACCATATTACAACGTAGGCTATGTGTTACAGCACTACTTTTGGTGTCCCCCTCAGGAATTGCTCTTGAGAAAATTTCATGTAATTGTCCCCTCCAAAGTTGATATCAGATTTTCGCCCCTGTGTTTACCGTGGACATTTTTGCTCGATAGTTAGCGGAGTCGGGGTTTCTCCTCTGTGCGTAACTAATTCCTTCCCTGTGGGTGGATGCTACATTTGTACGGTTTCCCTTTGTGTTTAGAGGCATTGTTACAGATCCTGGTATTGATTCCACCCCCCTCTTGCTAGAGGCATTGTTACAGATCCTGGTATTGATTCCACTCCTCTCTTGCTAGAGGCATTGTTACAGATCCTGGTATTGGTTCCACCCCCCCCCCCCCTTGCTAGAGGCATTGTTACAGATCCTGATATTGATTCCACCCCCCCCCCCCCCCCCCCCCCCCCTTGCTAGAGGCATTGTTACCGATCCTGTTATTGGTTCCACCCCCCTCTTGCTAGAGGCATTGTTACCGATCCTGTTTATGTCACATACACATGTGTGTGTGCACATGCATCTATCAATCCAATGTTATCATAATTTGTTATCAGGGATATTATATTTTAGTAATCCACACTGACCTGGTGATGTAAAAGTCTAATAATGTCATTATGTTCCATATTCCTACAGATACCTTGTAACTGGAGATTCCTTCAAAACGATTGCCTACAGTTACCGTGTAGGGCACTGCAAGGTTGTGTGACCAGGGCCATCTGGGACTGCCTCCTGGAGGAATTCAGGTGTGTGAAGGCTACCTGTGTCCTGTATAACTTCATGAGGACACAAGGACCAGGAGAGGATCTGCAGCTCGCCGCCGTGTGCCAGAGGAGAAGTCTGATGCTCTACAGGATGTTTCAAAGATGAGGTCCAACAACGCGACAAGAGAGGCAATCCGTGTGCGGAAGATCTTCACCTCCGACTTCTTCGAATAGGGTGCTGTTCCCTGGCAACACCACAGACTACACTATGCACAACCAAAGACTCTTTCAAGAGCCAGTCACATTGCAATAAGAGTATTCTTCCATTTACTTAGCTATGTCAATCGCCGCTGGTGATTTTAATAAAATAGGAAATGTTTTACTTTTTCACCGCCTCCCACGCCACATTCCTTTCTGCTTCTCACCACCTTCCTTCTAAAATTAATGGGAAGCTGTGTTTCACCGCACGGCAAGCTGGCGTTGTCCAGGACATGCTACAATGTCTAAAAAAAATTTATATTACCTTTATTTAACTAGGCAAGTCAGTTAAGAACAAATTCTTATTTTCAATGACAGCCTAGGAACAGTGGGTTAACTGCCTTGTTCAGTGGCAGAACAACAGATTTGTACCTTGTCAGCTCGGGGATTCGATCTTGCAACCTTTCAGTTACTAGTCCAACACTCTAACCACTAGGCTACGCTGCCTCTAACCGCTAGGCTACGCTGCCTCTAACCGCTAGGCTACGCTGCCTCTAACCGCTAGGCTACGCTGCCTCTAACCGCTAGGCTACGCTGCCTCTAACCGCTAGGCTACACTGCCACCCCAAATTTGCTGATTCTGGACGTCCAGCTCAGAGATATATTCCTCAATAAGCTGACAGTTTCCACATTGGAAATTTGTCCAGACAATATTATCCCGGAACAGTGAAAAATAGGTGCAGCTCCTACATGGGATGAAATGTTCACCGTAGTCTCTGAAGGTGGTTGCTGCCAATCAGGAAGAAGTCCGTTTCCCCGTATGGCAGAAAGTGGAAAACGCCATTTTGGAACAATTCTGTTAAAATCCATGCAAATAAAATAGGTTGTTGGGGAATCAGCTAAAAGTCAATCAATCCACAGTGTGATAGTCAGTTAGATTGAATCACACAGTTTGTAGGAGTCACCACAGTCACCACAGTGTAAGGGACCTTTAGGTGGACTGGATCTTTACCACTTGTATCCTGTTTCTGTCACGTCCTGGCCAGTAGAAGGGTTAATTGTCATTGTAGTTTGGTCAGGACGTGGCAGAGGGTATTTGGTTTATGTGGTTCAGGGTGGTGTTTTTGTAGTAAGGGCATTTGATTTAAGTATTCCGGGGTTTTTGGGCACTGTTTGAGATTGATGTAATTCTATGTTTAGTCTAGGTAGTCTGGTTCTATGTTTAGTTAATTGGGGTGGGGACTCTCAATTGAATGCAGGTGTGGTCTATTTGCCTTTGATTGAGAGTCCCATATATTAGGGTGTGTTTGTCATTTGTGGGAGATTGTTCTTGTCTAGCGTATGTGAGCCTGAGAAGACTGTCTGTAAATCGTGAGTTCGTTTTGTTATTTTTGTATGTTCATTTTGAGTTTATTAAATGTTCAAGATGAACAATCTCAATCCTGCTGCATATTGGTCCTCCTTTTCCGACGATGATTTCGCCATATCGTCTGACGACGATAAGTGTGACAGTTTCAGTAAAAGTGAAATCCGACCTTATTGCTGATTATCTAATAGTCTACCATAGGAGTAGTTAAAACATGTTAATAACTGACTTTCGAGTACATGGAGAAATTTTTTTTGAAATACTGTCAGCTTTTATGACGCTTTTTTTTAATGATGAAGACAGATGGTATCTGAGCATTGCATTCTTTCAAGATGCAGAAATAAATCAATCATATTTCTCCACTCCTGTTCTCAAGTCCAAACTTGGCCTACTTTTGGTGTATAATTTTACTGCAAGAAATGCTTAATTGTGCAGGAGTTCATTATTATTATTTTGTTTTATTTCACCTTTATTTAACTAGGTAGGCCAGTTGAGAACAAGTTAATAATAAGGGTATGTGAAAGGATATGAGCGGCAAACTCAAAACACAACACTAAACAACACATGAATTATATGATGACAAACGGTGCCCACAAACTGTTAGGGCCTACATAAAGCTGTCCCCACAGCATAACTTTCTTTTCAGCACCATGGAGTGAATACTTACCACTGCTACACCTGGCTATCAGCAGAGCCTTGTCTGGCAGCAAGACAGTTAATTCAGCCTCATTTACTGCCTTTTTAAAAAAACATAGCTGATATGGCTGACTTGCTTAAACAAATGTGGTGGATAAGAGGCAATACTTAATTTCGATTAAGGCATTAATGAGCAAGCTAAGACGGATGTAGTCAATATAAACATTTGTTCAGCACTTTTGAAATGTACCGCGACAGAATTCCGAACATGGGCCGTTCTTAGAGTATTCTCCCTGTACACCAAGTCAGAACCATAGGAAAAACGGCGGCATATAAGCAGACAATGAAAGCTCTTACAATATTCAACAATTACATTTCTCTAAAACAGGCTATAGGCTACATGTGCACCACCAAGTCAGAACAGTTGGCTAAATTCTGAAGGGGAAAGGGACCAAATTATTAGGGTGAAGCACATGGGATAGTAACAGCTTACCACACAACATACACTTCGTATGACTTTCTTAGCTACAGTATACATATCTCCCTGGCAAATTCCATCCTTTATGCAGCAGCATACAAGACATGATTGGACTCCCCTTGAGGCGTGGCAGTCCTTCTTGTGGGTAAATTTTCATCAAAGTCCGGCATTCTCTAGATTTATGGTGCTTTGAAGAATCATGATGACGTCAGTGATCTTCAGGTCGGAGCTCTAGTAAGAAGCCCGAGTTCCCGACTTGGAATTCTGAGTTGGATGACCGTTCACAACATATTTTCCCAGTCGGAGCTCGTTTTTTTCAGAGTTCCCAGTTGTCTTGAACTCAATGAAGTCTGATATTTCCCAGTACTGAGTTTCCAGTTGTTTTGAACTCAGCAGAAGTCATGCTGGATTGAAAGCATGGCCAATGTATTCAACCTTTTCTGGCCTATGGTGTTTCGTGTAAATGCTTATCCTTTACAGCTTGGAAAAGAGACCTTTTCAGATAGATGATTTAAACCCAGAGTTGGACCACACACCCTCTCCACCGAATAGCAGAAAGGTGAAGCAAAATAAGGATTACTTTGCGACACTTGCAGTTAGCCATTGATTCCTTCCAAACCGCTCATTGTTGAATTTATGATTTCCGACTTGTTGTGTAATGTTTATGTCCAATCGCCGATGAGCACCAATACGTTTTATCTATAATTTCTCTTCATATGACAAGGACTGAAAAGGATTTGCCAGTAGATTGTCAACATGATTCATGATGACAACTGCTTGTCTAGCTTGCTAGCTGAGATTTGTAAGTATGATGTTGACATGATCAGTCCAATCAAAGCTGAGGCAGATATAATGTGATTTGACGTCATTTTATCTGTGGCCAATGACCTTGAGCCTTCTTGGATGGGCACTTCTAATGTAAATCTATGACAGCAGCCAAAGGGGCTTGAATTTTCTAGCTCTCCCTGTAGATTTTGCGGTGACGTCCCCATGAGTGACAGAACACTGAGCCAATCAGGCCGCAACTAGAGAAGATTACCAACCCCTACGCTCTGTATTTTCCGCTAGTTGCCCCATATATAAATATATGGATGAGCGGGTGATACCAGCCAGGGGAGTAGATTCATTTTAATCACAGCAATACGTCCTAACCAAGAGAGTGACGATGACAACCAACTAGTCAAATCATCCTTAATCTGTTGCAAGATTGAATTTAGATTAGATTTAACCATATCGTCATGGCAGTATGGAACCCGTATTCCTAAATATTTAAACCCATTGTATGAGAGCTGAAAGGGTGATGTCACTGGATTTTCTGGGTCCTTACATATGCCCAATGGTAGGGCCACAGATTTCACTGTTTTCATTTATACTCTGAGAAGGAACTTCATGAATGAAAGACCTCCAGGACAGCTGGGACAGACTCGTTTGGGTCAAGAACAGTAATACATCATCAGCATATAATATAAAATGTTATGCTCCTTCTTTTTACTCTCAATACCCTTGATGCTACGATGGGTTCTGATGGCTTCTGCCAGGGGTTTCATGACTAGGGCAAACAGCAAGGGTGGTTGTTCTACTGGATATTATAGGTGAATGCACCAATTTGTAAGTCGCTCTGGATAAGAGCGTCTGCTAAATGACTTAAATGTAATGTAAATGAAAAGGGACAGCCTGGTCATGTGCCCCTTTCCAGAGAGAAGGGGGCAGATGTTGTTCCATCAACCATAATAGTAGCCTTAGGGGAAGAGTACAGAAGTCTAACCCTGTCTATAAATGTTTTACTAAGCGAGAAACGGTTGAAGACATTGAATAAGTACGGCCACTCTATTCGGTCAAAAGCTTTCTCTGTGTCGAGTGACACCACAACAGATTTTAACTGCTTTTATTTTAGAATATTGAATTACTCTAAGAAGCTCCATGAATGAAGCCAGTCTGATCTGGGTCAACAATGGACGGGAGAATTGTCACGTTTGTGTGTAGGAACGGACCAAGTCGCAGCGTGTGTATCGTTCCACATCTTTATTAATATGTGAAACTATGCAAGACAATACAATACAACAAACCGTGACGACAGAGGTGCAACATGCACTAACTCAAAATAATCTCCCACAAACACAGGTGGGGAAAAACAACTACATAAATATGATCCCCGATTACAGACAACGATGACCAGCTGCCTCTAATTGGGGATCATCCAAAAAACCCAACATAGAAAAACAGAAACTAGACCCAAACAACATAGAAAAATTTAACTAGAATAAACCCCCCAGTCATGCCCTGACCTACTCTACCATAGAAAATAAGAGCACACAATGGTCAGGACGTGACAAGAATAGGATCCAATCTTTTAGCTAAGACCTTGGCAAGGATTTTCTCATCAACTTTCAGTAGGGAAATGGGTCTATAGGAAGAAGTCTCTTCCAGGGCTTTATTTTCTTTAGGTATTAACGTAATTGAGGCATTCTGAAGAGTCAGAGATAGAGATTCCACTAAGAGTGAGAATACATTCTGGTTAATAATGAGGCAAGGCTATTTTTAAACACTTTAAATATTTCAGGGGGAAACCCATCTGGCCCTAAAGCTTTTCCAGAGGGTAATTCATCGATTGATTCAGCTACTTCCGTACTAGTTGTTGGCATGTTCAGGATTGAGCTGTCATGCTCCGAGACCTGACAAAGTTTTAAGCGATCAATATATTTATCCGGCAGGTAGTTATGGCTTGAGAATTCTAAAGAGTATAGTAATTTATAGAACTGAGTAAACGTACTGTTAATCTCAGAGCTGAAACATTGGTTGCCTGATGCATCTTTAACGCATGCAATAGAGTTGTGATTAAGGCGACAACAACTCAGATTAGCTGAGAGACTTCCATATGTATTACCATGCTCATAGATTATTTCAGATACTTCCAGATGTACCATGTTTATAGATTAGCTCAGAGACTTCCAGATGTACCATGTTTATAGATTAGCTCAGAGACTTCCAGATGTATTACCATGCTCATAGATTAGCTCAGAGGCTTCCAGATGTACCATGTTTATAGATTAGCTCAGAGGCTTCCAGATGTACCATGTTTATAGATTAGCTCAGAGACTTCCAGATGTACCATGTTTATAGATTAGCTAAGAGGCTTCCAGATGTACCATGTTTATAGATTAGCTCAGAGGCTTCCAGATGTACCATGTTTATAGATTAGCTCAGAGACTTCCAGATGTACCATGTTTATAGATTAGCTAAGAGGCTTCCAGATGTACCATGCTCATAGATTAGCTCAGAGACTTCCAGATGTACCATGCTCATAGATTAGCTCAGAGACTTCCAGATGTACCATGCTCATAGATTAGCTCAGAGACTTCCAGATGTATTACCATGCTCATAGATTAGCTCAGAGACTTCCAGATGTATTACCATGTTTATAGATTAGCTAAGAGGCTTCCAGATGTATTACTATGCTCATAGATTAGCTCAGAGACTTCCAGATGTATTACCATGTTTATAGATTAGCTAAGAGGCTTCCAGATGTACCATGTTTATAGATTAGCTCAGAGGCTTCCAGATGTACCATTTTTATAGATTAGCTCAGATGCTTCCAGATGTACCATTTTTATAGATTAGCTAAGAGGCTTCCAGATGTATTACTATGCTCATAGATTAGCTCAGAGATTTCCAGATGTACCATGTTTATAGATTAGCTCAGAGGCTTCCAGATGTATTACCATGCTCATATAGTTTGCTACTACTGAATAGCTTTTTTATGCTCTTTAGTGTGTTAGTGTGTAGTTTAGTGTGTTAAGAGCTGTCCTTGCCACTGTCGTTCAATGCATTTCTATTGGCTAATAGCAGTAAAGCCAAATTCAATGTTTCATCCAATATTTTTCTTTCTTTCAATCATTTTTTTGAAAAATTCTAAATCAAATAGCAAAATGATCCTTGGTATGACCATCTTAAAACAATTCCATGTGTTGGCTTAGAACCTCCCCCCCAGGCTCAGACAGGGCCTGCTGGGGCGGCAGGTAGCCTAGTGGTTAGAGCGGCAGGTAGCCTAGTGGTTAGAGCGGCAGGTAGCCTAGTGGTTAGAGCGGCAGGTAGCCTAGTGGTTAGAGCGGCAGGTAGCCTAGTGGTTAGAGCGGCAGGTAGCCTAGTGGTTAGAGCGGCAGGTAGCCTAGTGGTTAGAGCTGCAGGTAGCCTAGTGGTTAGAGCGTTGGACTAGTAACCGAAAGGTTGCAAGATTGAATCCCTGAGCTGACAAGGTACAAGTCTGTCGTTCTGTCCCTAAACAAGGCAGTTGTTAACCCACTGAAACAGTTAACCCACTGTTTCTAGGCTGTCATTGTAAAATAAGAATTTGTTCTTAACTGACTTGTAAAATAAATTTAAAAAACAGCGCTCAGATAGGGCTTGGACTCTAGGGTTAAGAGCTGTCTTTGCCACCACCGTTGTCCTTGGATGGGTATTTTATGTTCCTGTTCTAAATTAGAAAGTTGTAATTCCAGATATATTGGTTCAGACCTAAAAAATATATATTTATGCACAATAATATGATATCAGGCCACGCAAATAGTCTTTGGTGGTTTTCAATAACATAGTGTCGTTGTCAATCTCTTTCACAAAAAGTATCATGTCTTTACGTATGCTCTCACGGAAGTCAGGATAGCGTGATTACAAAGCCAGTTTGCTCTTTGGGGAGTCGTGTTCTTAAAGAAAAACTCCATAGAAATTAATGCGTGATAAGAAATATGGATTGAACCTATTGTACATCTCCTGACCAGACCAACAAGGTGTAAAGAGAAATAAGTCTCACCTCCAATATGAACCATGAGGGTTAGAGAACAATGAGAAAGTAGTCTCACCTCGAATATGAACCATGAGGGTTAGAGAACAATGAGAAAGTAGTCTCACCTCCAATATGAACCATGAGGGTTAGAGAACAATGAGAAAGTAGTCTCATCTCCAACATGAACCATGAGGGTTAGAGAACAATGAGAAAGTAGTCTCACCTCGAATATGAACCATGAGGGTTAGAGAACAATGAGAAAGTAGTCTCACCTCCAATATGAACCATGAGGGTTAGAGAACAATGAGAAAGTAGTCTCATCTCCAACATGAACCATGAGGGTTAGAGAACAATGAGAAAGTAGTCTAACCTCCAATATGAACCATGAGGGTTAGAGAACAATGAGAAAGTAGTCTAACCTCCAATATGAACCATGAGGGTTAGAGAACAATGAGAAAGTAGTCTCACCTCCAATATGAACCATGAGGGTTAGAGAACAATGAGAAAGTAGTCTCACCTCCAATATGAACCATGAGGGTTAGAGAACAATGAGAAAGTAGTCTCACCTCCAATATGAACCATGAGGGTTAGTCTTTGGTTGAGGGATGTGTTAAATGTTAAATATCAACCAGCCTTATTTCATTAGTAATTTTGCCCAAAACTTGAGAGCTTTTACCTATTGACTTTAGCTATTGGAGAATTAAAAGATTATACAAATAAGAAGGGTCATCTTCTCCCCATATAGATATCCCTGTGTTAATACATAGCAACCATCCTAATCAGTCATCTTCTCCCCATATAGATATCCCTGTGTTAATACATGGCAACCATCCTAATCAGTCATCTTCTCCCCATATAGATATCCCTGTGTTAATACATGGCAACCATCCTAATCAGTCATCTTCTCCCCATATAGATATCCCTGTGTTAATACATAGCAACCATCCTAATCAGTCATCTTCTCCCCATATAGATATCCCTGTGTTAATACATAGCAACCATCCTAATCAGTCATCTTCTCCCCATATAGATATCCCTGTGTTAATACATAGCAACCATCCTAATCAGTCATCTTCTCCCCATATAGATATCCCTGTGTTAATACATAGCAACCATCCTAATCTGTCATCTTCTCCCCATATAGATATCCCTGTGTTAATACATAGCAACCATCCTAATCAGTTATCTTCTCCCCATATAGATATCCCTGTGTTAATACATAGCAACCATCCTAATCAGTCATCTTCTCCCCATATAGATATCCCTGTGTTAATACATAGCAACCATCCTAATCAGTCATCTTCTCCCCATATAGATATCCCTGTATAAATACATGGCAACCATCCTAATCAGTCATCTTCTCCCCATATAGATATCCCTGTATAAATACATGGCAACCATCCTAATCAGTCATCTTCTCCCCATATAGATATCCCTGTATTAATACATAGCAACCATCCTAATCAGTCATCTTCTCCCCATATAGATATCCCTGTATTAATACATAGCAACCATCCTAATCAGTCATCTTCTCCCCATATAGATATCCCTGTGTTAAAACATAGCAACCATCCTAATCAGTCATCTTCTCCCCATATAGATATCCCTGTATTAATACATAGCAACCATCCTAATCAGTCATCTTCTCCCCATATAGATATCCCTGTATAAATACATGGCAACCATCCTAATCAGTCATCTTCTCCCCATATAGATATCCCTGTATAAATACATGGCAACCATCCTAATCAGTCATCTTCTCCCCATATAGATATCCCTGTATTAATACATAGCAACCATCCTAATCAGTCATCTTCTCCCCATATAGATATCCCTGTATTAATACATAGCAACCATCCTAATCAGTCATCTTCTCCCCATATAGATATCCCTGTGTTAAAACATAGCAACCATCCTAATCAGTCATCTTCTCCCCATATAGATATCCCTGTATTAATACATAGCAACCATCCTAATCAGTCATCTTCTCCCCATATAGATATCCCTGTATTAATACATAGCAACCATCCTAATCAGTCATCTTCTCCCCATATACAGTGCCTTCAGAAAGTATTCAGACCACTTGATTTTTCCACATTTTGCATTATTCTAAATTTGATTTAAAAATATATATATTCCTCATCAATCTACACACAATCAAAAACAGGTTTGTAGAATTTTTTTGCTAATTTATAAAAAATGAAAAACTGAAATGTCACAATTACATAAGTATTCAGACCGTTTACTCAGTACTTTGTTCAAGAACCTTCGGCAGCGATTACAGCCTCGAGTCTTCTTTGGTATGACGCTACAAGCTTGGCACACCTGTATTTGGGGAGTTTCTCCCATTCTTCTCTGCAGATCCTCTCAAGCTCTGTCAGGTTGGATGAGGGCATTGCTGCACAGCAATTTTCAGGTCTCTCTATAGATGTTAGATTGGGTTCAAGTCCGGGCTCTGGCTGGGTCACTCAAGGACATTCAGAGACTTGTCCCAAAGCCACTCCTGCGTTGTCTTGGCTGTGTGCTTAGGGTCGTTGTCCTGTTGGAAGGTGAACCTTCACCCCAGTCTGAAGTCCTGAGCGCTCTTGAGCAGGTTTTCATCAAGGATCTCTCTGTACTTTCCTCCGTTCATCTTTGCCTCTATCCTGACTAGTCTCCCAGTCCCTGCCGCTGAAAAACATCCCCACAGCATGATGCTGCCACCACCATGCTTCACCGTAGGGATGGTGCCAGGTTCATCCAGACGTGACACTTAGCATTCAAGCGAAAGAGTTCAATCTTGGTTTCATCAGACAAGAGAATCTTGTTTCTCATGGTCTGAGAGTATTTAGGTGCCTTTTGGCAAACTCCAAGTAGACTGTTATGTGCCTTTTACTGAGGAGTGGCTTCCGTCTGGCCACTCTACCATAAAGTCCTGATTGGTGGAGTGCTGCAGAGATGGTTGTCCTTCTGGAAGGTTCTCCCATCTCCACAGAGGAACTCTGGAGCTCGGTCAGAGTGACCATCGGGTTCTTGGTCACCTTCCTGACCAAGGTCCTTCTCCCCCGATTGCTCAGTTTGGCCGGGCGGCCAGCTCTAGGAAGAGTCTTGGTGGTTCCAAACTTATTTCATTTAAGAATGATGGAGGCCACTGTGTTCTTGGGGACCTTCAATGCTGCAGAAATATTTTGGTACCCTTCCCCAGATCTGTGCCTCGACACAATCCTGTCTCGGAGCTCTATGGACAATTCCTTCGACCTCATGGCTTGGTTTTTGCTCTGACACGCACTGTCAACTGTGGGACCTTATATAGACAGATGTGTGCCTTTCCAAATCATGTCCAATCAATTGAATTTACCACAGGTGGACTCCAATCAAGTTGTAGAAACATTTCAAAGATGAACAATGGAAACAGGATGCACCTGAGCTCAATTTCTAGTCTCATAGCAAAGGGTCTGAAAACTTCTGTAAATATTTCAGTTGTTTTTTTTATACCTTTTGTTTGTCATTATGGGGTATTGTATGTAGATTGATGAGGAATTTTGTTAATTTAATAGATTTTAGAATAAGGTTGTAACGTAACAAAATGTGGAAAAAGTCAAAGGGTCTGAATACTTTCCAAAAGCACATTTTAGTCATTTAGCAGACGCTCTTATCCAGAGCGACTTACAGTAGTGAATGCATACATTTCATACAATTTTATTTTTTTCGTACTGGTCCCCCGTGGGAATTGAACCCACAACCCTGGCGTTGCAAACACCATGCTCTACCAACTGAGCCACAGGGGACTGTATGAGAGTTGAATGAACCAATGATCTGCTATCATACCGGCAGTAATTTACATAATGAGAGAATATCTTTTTCCATAATAAGACCACATAGACTTGTACTCCAGTTATTTAATTTTTTTTGTTTTTGTTTCACACATGGTCATTATGATCCGTTCTGCATGTAGGCTGCTGCAAATTATGAGATAGGCCTTATCATGCCCACAAGTGAGTCTCGCTTGTCATCACAAGCGGGAAAAAGAGTCATTACTTGCCGTGCAGAGTTGGTTTGATGGAATTGTTGTAATAGGCCTCTGCGTTTTGATGGTTAAAAAAGGTTTTGGTAGTTCCTTGGAAGGTGATGATCAGTCTGGCAGGAGTGAATTATCCCGTTCTGTATTTCTGCCTCACGTAGGTATGTTCTGATATGATTGAACATGGCTCTCATTCTGGACGTTTCGACAGTCATGTTGGGAAATATCTTCACCTTCATCCCACGGAAGTTCATAGCTCCTTTTTTTCTTCACAGATGTATGATTGGATGTTTGATCTGGTACCGCTGCATCCTCACGATCAAGGGGTCTGTCAGCATGTCTAGATGGTTTCGGTCCAATTCGATGTGCTGGTTCACCGGGAAGCTCCTCAGCCTGGATAAGTTCTGTGAGAAAACCTGTCATATCGGATTTCCTTGTTCGATGTTATTATCAAGTCCTATGACACGAAGATTACATTTATGACTGTGCATTTCCAAAACGTCAAGCTTGCTAGATGACTAAAATGTAAAAATTGTCGCGAAGTTTGGCGTTTTCTTCTGAGAAAAGCATGGGATTCTTCAGATTCAGACACCCTGTCATCCACTTTAGACATGGCTTTATCGACTATGGCTATATTCTCATTACACTCCACGACTGATATCGGAGTGGTTTCCAGACTTGGTTGGAGCTTGTTGTCTATTGCTGTCAGGCGTGAAAGCAGATGTAATTTCTTCTGCAATAGCCTAGAGTTTTTTAGGCATGTTGTATTCATTGTTTTACCAGTACGGCGTACCCCCACTATTTATTTTACTGGGATGCGGAACAGGTGTTGTGCCGAAAAGTTCCCCCCTTGCCGAAATCAACCCCCCCCCTTCTAATTTCCTTAATTTTGTGGTTAGAGTCAAATACTTTCTGTGGCAAAGACTACTGGTCAACATGAGCTACCAACATGGTTCAGAAGTGTGCCAGGCCTTGCAGTCCCAAGATAGAAGGGGGGGATTTCGGTAGGGAATAAAATAGCCCTGCCGAAATCCTACCCTACCATTCTAATTTCCTTAATTTTGTGGCTAGAGACAAATACTTTCTGTGGCACACATCAGAGTCAAATACTTTCTATAGAACAAACTTCACATCAGGATAGGCAACCGAAATGAATAATTCATGAATGTGTGTTATATTAAACATAGAGGAGGGAGTGAAATGTAGGCAAGCAATAAACATTTCAGAACAACTACTAGTCGAATAAGACATGGGAGAGATGACGAATTTTGGCAAAGATATTTATTTATAGACTAATACACTTGAAACAAATGGCCAAACCGAAAACTGCAGACATTACTAGTGCCTCCCCCTGCGATCAAACCGACGTAAAATATAAAATGAAACGCAGCCTGACGTGATCAGAAATCTCAACTAGCAAGCAAGTCGCAGCGCGTTCACACGAAGGGGGGGCTTTTCGGTACAACCCCGGACCATACCACCTTACCACCGGACCATACCACCTTACCACCGGACCATACCACCTTACCACCGGACCATACCACCGGACCATACCACCTTACCACTGGACCATACCACCTTACCACCGTACCATACCACCGGACCACCTTACCACTGGACCATACCACCTTACCACCGGACCATACCACCTTACCACTGGACCATACCACCTTCCACCGGACCATACCACCTTACCACCGGACCATACCACCTTACCACTGGACCATACCACCTTACCACTGGACCATACCACCTTACCACCGGACCTTACCACCGGACCATACCACCTTACCACCGGACCATACCACCGGACCATACCACCTTACCACCGGACCATACCACCTTACCACTGGACCATACCACCTTCCACCGGACCATACCACCTTACCACCGGACCTTACCACCGGACCATACCACCTTACCACCGGACCATACCACCTTACCACCGGACCATACCACCTTACCACTGGACCATACCACCTTACCACCGGACCTTACCACTGGACCATACCACCTTACCACCGGACCATACCACCTTACCACTGGACCATACCACCTTACCACCGGACCATACCACCTTACCACTGGACCATACCACCTTACCACCGGACCTTACCACCGGACCATTCCACCTTACCACCGGACCATACCACCTTACCACCGGACCATACCACCGGACCATACCACCTTACCACTGGACCATACCACCTTACCACTGGACCATACCACCTTACCACTGGACCATACCACCTTACCACTGGACCATACCACCTTACCACCGGACCTTACCACCGGACCATTCCACCTTACCACCGGACCATACCACCTTACCACCGGACCATATCACCTTACCACCGGACCATACCACCTTACCACCGGACCTTACCACCGGACCATTCCACCTTACCACCGGACCATACCACCTTACCACCGGACCATACCACCTTACGTTCACCCTTGATTGCTGTGCCTATCTCTTCACTTATGATAGAGCGGGTGAGGATTCATTCAACTCATGTTGTCCCCCTGCAAATTGTAAACCCGATTCGGTGCACGCCATTGCATCGACAGTGCAGTTTCTCCGTTTTCTCGCTGATCTTTGTTCTTTCTTCTGTTTTGTCGCGTTAACGCGGTGACATCACCACATCAACTCGTTAATGTTACCTACATTCAGATAATGAAAGATTAGAATATTCTTGTAAATTCAAATTTAAGCAGGGGCTCAACATTCCGTGCTGACTTCATCTTACCCTAACATTAAATTAAGACCAACATTTTTTTTTTTTATCTCATACATTTAAAAAAAAAATAAAAATATTTAGCAAAGTCTGACTTTGTGCTTGTGGTAACTAGTGACAACGGAAAACCGGATGTATGCACTTTAGCGCGTCATTAATGTCTATTTTGATTGGATCCCAGTCTGTCAATCTGTTTGTCAAGTTCCCGCCTCCAATTACGTTATGGGCATGTCGCGTGCGCTAATGGCGGTTGCGCTGTCCGGTTCGGTTTTGTGTATATTGTTATGAGTATGGCGGCGGATACTTACGGAGGACGGCAACTTGTTAGAAATGTTCAGTTCAACTGAAGAAAGCTTTAATTCAAACTTTTTTTGTTTTGTTTGTTGGACTCTTCAGAAGATTACTGGACAGGTGATGAGAGAGTGTAGCTAAACTTGTCTCCCTTTTCCGAAGTCTGCTGTCAGTCAGCTAACTACCTAGTCTTCCTATGTAAACTCTTTCCGACTCGGCTAACGAACTTTTTACAATGAGGACAGTTTATTATCTACATGTTTTGAGTTGCTTGTCAAAAAATAACACAAGTTTACCTGAAGTAGCACCATAGAGCCGTTCCAGAGCTAGTTGATCACGACTTTTCACCCGAAGAGGCCCGACTACTATTCCAGCTAAATGACAAGTTGTTAGCGCGTTAGCATAACTAGCCATATAGCTAGCTAGTTTTTATAACAGTGTTATTGCACAAGGCCTGTCCAGCTCTACTTACCTCTACAATAGTCGTTTTAAGGCGTGTCTTTGAACCTGTTTGGAACATTATGCTTCACGATTAGAAGGATTTGTTGCTGTTTGGGGCCCTGAAAGTAAATATTAGCCTGTTAGCCTTCCTAAGTTGGGAGTGGCTAGAGGTTGCATTAGCTAGTTAGACATTTAGCTAGCAAACAACCTCAGATACACACTCTCTTTAGCACCCGTCCATAGTGAGTATGATAAACAACTTAATGTTAACTCGGCCTCTATGGGGAAAAAAACACTTATTGATGACATATTAAACCACGGTCAAATTGTCAGCGGGTGTGTTTCAATGGCTAGCGGTATCATCAGCAGGCACAGTGATAGGAAACCGCGCAATGGTCAGATTGTGTAATATAGCTATCTGGATTTATCCGATGGGCTAAAGATTAGCTGCCTGCCGCTAACTTGCGCGGCATAATATAGCTTCTCTCGCTATACATGTTGATGGACGTGGGAAAATATTTTCTAGATTACTACTGTTGCTATCGTCAAATGGTTTTGGCTGTACTGTATTGTGGCCTGTACTTAGTCGTATTGAGTCATTCACTGGACGTAATGTAGCTCTGTAGAAAGAGACCATAAATATATGTTTATTTTGTAATTTTTACATTAATACAGGAGGTTTTACGTGTCTCTTTGAATCAAAAGAATAAAAAACGTCCAAATAAATGGCTAGCTAGCAGTACCTAAGTTAAAAAAGAAGAGCCAGACAGCGAATAGCCAGGTTACATGGTTTAACACAACAGCCGAGGAGTGAAGACTGAAGTTAGTCAATCTGGATCAAGAAACCTTGTCTTTCGTCGCTGATTGGAGTAACACTCCCAAGCCATCATCAATGCCTTCAGCGCTGGCCATCTTCTCCTGCCGTCCGAATTCACACCCTTTTCAGGAACGTCATGTCTACCTGGACGAGCCAGTCAAGATCGGACGCTCTGTGGCGCGATGCCGACCCGCTCAGAACAACGCGACGTTCGACTGCAAGGTTCTGTCACGGAACCATGCCCTGGTCTGGTTTGATCACAAGACTGGCAAGGTGAGTCTGACTCTCAACCAGTCGGCTAACTACTGGCTTTTACCTTGCATGGTACAGCTTTTACCTAGCATGGTACAGCTTTTACCTTGCATGGTACAGCTTTTACCTTGCATGGTACAGCTTTTACCTTGCATGGTACAGCTTTTACCTAGCATGGTACAGCTTTTACCTTGCATGGTACAGCTTTTACCTTGCATGGTACAGCTTTTACCTAGCATGGTACAGCTTTTACCTTGCATGGTACAGCTTTTACCTTGCATGGTCATTGTACTTTTTTAAATTTTTTTAATTTCACCTTTATTTCACCAGGTTAGCCAGTTGAGAACAAGTTCTCATTTACAACTGAGACCTTGCCAAGATAAAGCAAAGCAGTGCGACACAGACAACAACAGTTACACATGGAATAAACAAACGTACAGTCAATAACACAATAGAAAAAGTCTATACACAGTATGTGCAAATGAGGTAAGATTAGGGAGGTAAGGCAATAAATAGGCCGTAGTGGAGAAGTAATTACAATGTAGCTATTAAACACTGGAGTGATATAAATGTGCAAGTAGAGATACTGGGGTGCAAAGGTGCAAAAAAAACAAAAAAAAACAATATGGGGATGAGGTAGATTGGATGGGCTATTTACAGATGATCTATGTGCAGGTGCAATGATCTGTGAGCTGCTCTGACAGCTGATGCTTAAAGTTAGAGAGGGAGATATGAGTCTCCAGCTTCAGTGATTTTTGAAATTCGTTCCAGGCATTGGCAGCAGAGAACTGGAAGGAAAGGCAGCCAAATGAGGAATAGGCTTTGGGGGTGAGCAGTGAAATATACCTGCTGGAGCGCGTGCTACGGGTGGGTGTTGCTATGGTGACCAGTGAACTGAGATAAGGCGGGGCTTTACCTAGCAGAGACTTATAGACGACCTGGAGCCAGTGGGTTTGTCAACGAATATGTAGCGAGGGCCAGCCAACGAGAGCATACAGGTCGCAGCGGTGGGTAGTATTGGGGCTTTGGTGACAAAACGGATGGCACTGTGATAGACTGCATCCAATTTGCTGAGTAGGGTGTTGGAAGCTATTTTGTAAATGACATCGCCGAAGTCAAGGATCGGTAGGATGGTCTGTTTTACGAGGGTATGTTTGGCAGCATGAGTGAAGGATGCTTTGTTGCGAAATAGGAAGCTGATTCTAGATTTAATTTTGGATTATAAATGCTTAATGTGAGTCTGGAAGGAGAGTTTACAGTCTAACCAGACACCTAGGTATTTGTAGTTGTCCACATATTCTAAGTCAGAACCGTCCAGAGTAGTGATGCTGGACGGGCGGGCAGGTGCGGGCAGCGATCGATTGAATAGCATAGATTGTCTAGCCCTGCTGATTTGTAGGGGTCCAGATTTAGCAACTCTTTCAGAACATCAGCTATCTGAATTTGGGTGAAGGAGAAATGGGAGAGGTTTGGGTAAGTTGATGTGGGGGGTGCAGGGCTGTTGACTGGGGTAGGGATGTAGCCAGGTGGAAGGCATGGCCAGCTGTAGAAAAATGCTTATTGAAATTCTCTATTATTGTGGATTTATTGGTGGTAACAGTGTTTCCTAGCCTCAGTGCAGTGGGCAGCTGGGAGGAGGTGCTCTTATTCTCCATGGACTTTAGTGTTCCAGAACTTTTTGGCTTTTGTGCTGCAGGATGCATATTTCTGATTGAAAAATCTAGCCTTTGCTTTTCTAACTGCCTGTGTATTTTGGTTCCTGACTTCCCTGAAAAGTTTCATATCGCGGGGGCTATTCGATGCTAATGCAGTACCCCACAGGATGTGGAGAATTTGTTCTTAATTAACTGACTTGCCTAGTTAAATAAAGGTTAAATAAATGGTGGTCTCCCTCAATTTCACCCCTCACCCCTTCCTCTCCCTCCTCACCTCTTCCTCCCCGTCAGGTCTGCCTATGACAGTCTTTCTCAATAGCAAGGCTGTGGTCACTGAGTCTATACATAGTCAAAGATTTCCTTAAGTTTGGGTCAGTCACAGTGGTCAGGTATTCTGCCACTGTGTACTCTCTGTTTAGGGCCAAATAGCATTCTAGTTTGCTCTGTTTTTTTTTTGTTAATTATTTGACACATTGGAAGTAATTATCTTTTTGTTTTCTCATGATTTGGTTGTGTCTAATTGTGTTGCCGTCCTGGGGCTCTGTAGGACCTGCTTGCTTAGGGGACCCTTCTCCAGGTTCATCTCTCTGTAGATGATGGCTTTGTTATGGAAGGTTTGGGAATCGCTTCCTTTTAGGTGGTTGTAGAATTGAACTGCTCTTTTCTGGATGTTGATAATTAGCGGTTATCGGCCTAATTCTGCTCAGCATGCATTATTTGGTGTTTTATGTTGTACACAGGATATTTGCAGAATTCTCAACTTGCTGTTTGTTCCTTTTTGTGAATTCTTGGTTGGTGACCCCAGGCCTCAACCATAAAGGGCAATGGCTTCTATAACTGATTCATGTATTTTTAGCCAGATCCCTAATTGGTATGTCAAATTGTATGTTCCTTTTGATTGAGGTAGAATGCCCTTCTTGCCTTGTTTCTCAGTTGGTTCACAGCTTTGTGGAAGTTACCTGTGGCTCTGATGTTTAGGCCAAGGTATGTATCGTGTTTTTGTGTGCTCTAGGGCAACGATGTCTAGATGGAATTTGTATTTGTGGTCCTGGTAACTGGACCTTTTTTGGAACACCATTATTTTGGTCTTACTGAGATTTACTGTCAGGGCCCAGGTCTGACAGAATCTGTGCAGAAGATCTAGGTGCTGCTGTAGGCCCTCCTTGGTCGGGGACAGAAGCACCAGATCATCAGCAAACAGACATTTGACTTCAGATTCTAGTAGGGTGAGGCCGGGTGCTGCAGACTGCTCTCTCTCTCTTTCTCTCTCTCCTGCCTGAACACTCACTGCCAGACAGGCATGTTGAACAGGCTTGTAATCAGCCGCAGGTAACTCCATGGAATCGGTCAGTCTGCCACTTTACGAGAAATAATGGATCATAGCTGTTGACACACAATGACAGCCAGCTATGGCAACTGTACTGAGATGGAATATGAAACCATTGGTCCAAGTTCTGTTTTGTATAGGGTTATAGGGACAGTGCTTTTTGTGTCTACTTGTCTGTCTCAAATCAAATGTTATTTGTCATATGCTTCGTAAACAATAGTCTGGCTTACAGTGAAATCCTTACTGACAGGTCCCAACAATGTTACAAATACACACTAATAACATGGCTATATACAGGGTACCAGTACTGAGTCAATGTGCAGGGGTACGAGGTAATAACATGGCTATATACAGGGGACCAGTACTGAGTCAATGTGCAGGGGTGGGTACGACATCATAACATGGCTATATACAGGGTACCAGTACTGAGTCAATGTGCAGGGGTATGACGTAATAACATGGCTATATACAGGGTACCAGTACTGAGTCAATGTGCAGGGGTATGACGTAATAACATGGCTATATACAGGGTACCAGTACTGAGTCGGTACTGAGTCGGTACTGAGTCAATGTGCAGGGGTACAACGTCATAACATGGCTAAATACAGGTTACCAGTACTGAGTCAGTACTGAGTCAATGTGCAGGGGTACGAGGTAATAACATTGCTATATACAGGGTACCAGTACTGAGTCAGTACTGAGTCAATGTGCAGTGGTACGACGTCATAACATGGCTATATACAGGGTACCAGTACTGAGTCAATGTGCAGGGGTACGAGGTAATAACATTGCTATATACAGGGTACCAGTACTGAGTCAGTACTGAGTCAATGTGCAGGGGTATGACATAATAACATGGCTATATACAGGGTACCAGTACTGGGTGGATGTGCAGGGGTACGAGGTAATAACATGGCTATATACAGGGTACCAGTACTGAGTCAGTACTGAGTCAATGTGCAGGGGTATGACATAATAACATGGCTATATACAGGGTACCAGTACTGAGTCAATGTGCAGGGGTACGAGGTAATAACATGGCTATATACAGGGTACCAGTACTGAGTCAATGTGTAGGGGTATGAGGTAATAACATGGCTATATACACAGGGTAACAGTACTGAGTAGATGTGTAGGGGTATGAGGTAATAACATGGCTATATACACAGGGTAACAGTACTGAGTAGATGTGCAGGGGTATGAGGTAATGACATGGCTATATACACAGGGTAACAGTACTGAGTGTTTGTAGGGGTATGAGGTAATTGAGGTAGATGCTGTATGTACAGTTGAAGTGGGAAGTTTACATACACCTCAGCCAAATACATTTTAAACTCAGTTTTTCACAATTCCTGACATTTAATCCTAGTAAAAATTCCCTGTTTTTAGGTCAGTTAGGATCACCACTTTGTTTTAAGAATGTGAAATGTCAGAATAATAGTTGAGGGATTTTTCTTTTTTTTCACCTTTTATTTCTTTCATCACATTCCCAGTGGGTCAGAAGTTTACATACAGTCAATTAGTATTTGGTAGCATTGCCTTTAAATTGTTTAACTTGCGTCAAACCTTTCGGGTAGCCTTCCACAAGCTTCCCACCATAAATTGGGTGAATTTTGGCCCATTCCTCCTGACAGAGCTGGTGTAACTGAGTCGGGTTTGTAGGCCTCCTTGCTTGCACACGCTTTTTCAGTTCTGCCCACACATTTTCTATAGGTTTGAGGTCAGGGCTTTGTGATGGCCACTCCAATACCTTGACTTTGTTGTCCTTAAGCCATTTTGCCACAACTTTTGAAGTATGCTTGGGGTCATTGTCCATTTCGAAGACCCATTTGCGACCAAGCTTTAACTTCCTGACTGATGTCTTGAGATGTTGCTTCAATATATCCACATCATTTTTGTACCTCATGATGCCATAAATTTTGTGAAGTACACCAGTCCCTCCTGCAGCAAAGCACCCCCACAGCATGATGCTGCCACCCCCGTGCTTCACGGTTGGGATGGTGTTCTTCGGCTTGCAAGCCTCCACCTTTTTCCTCCAAACATAACAATGGTAATTATGGCCAAACAGTTCTATTTTTGTTTCATCAGACTCCAAAAAGTACATTGCTCCAAAAAGTACAATCTTTGTCCCCATGTGCAGTTGCAAACCGTAGTCTGGCTTTTTTATGGTGGTTTTGGAGCAGTGGCTTCTTCCTTGCTGAGCGACCTTTCAGGTTATGTCGATATAGGACTTGATTGATTTGCACTTTTCGCACCAAAGTACGGTTCATCTCTAGGAGACAGAATGCTTCTCCTTCCTGAGTGGTATGGAGGCTGCATGGTCCCATGGTGTTTATACTTGTGTACTATTGTTTGTACAGATGAACGTGGTACCTTCAGGCATTTGGAAATTGCTCTCAAGGAGGAACCAGACTTGTGGAGGTCTACAATTTTTTTTTTCTCTGAGGTCTTGGCTGATTTCTTTTGATTTTCCCATGATGTCAAGCAAAGATGCACTGAGTTTCGAGGTAGGCCTTGAAATGCATCCACAGGTACTCTTCCAATTGACTCAAATTATGTCAATTAGCCTCTAAAGCCATGACATCATTTTCTGGAGTTTTCCAAGCTGTTTAAATGCACAGGCAACTTAGTGTATGTAAACTTCTGACCCACTGGAATTGTGATACAGTGAACTATAAGTGAAATAATCTGTCTTTAAGCAATTGTTGGAAAAATGACTTGTGTTATGCACAAAGTAGATGTCCTAACCGACTTGCCAAAACTATAGTTTGTTAACAAGAAATTTGTGGAGTGGTTGAAAAACAAGTTTTAATGACTCCAACCTATATGTTTGTGAACTTCGGACTTCAACTGTACATATACCTATGAATAAAGTGGCTAGTCAACAGGATGGATAAATAACAGTAGCAGCAGTGTATGTGATGAGTCAAAGTTAGTGCAAAAAGGGTCAATGCAAATAGTCCGGATAACTATTTAGCAGTTTTATGGCTTGGGGTTAGTAGTTGTTCAGGATCCTGTTATTTCTAGATTTGGTGCATCGCTACCACTTGCCGTGTGGTAGCAGAGAGAACACTCTATGACTTGGCAGCAAGTCTTTGACATTTTTTAGGGCCTCCCTCTGACACCGCCTGGTATAGAGGTCCTGGATGACAGGGCGCTCGGCCCTAGCAATTTACTGGTCCGTACGCGCTACCCTCTGTAGCGCCTTGCGGTCGGATGCCAAACAGTTGCCATACCAAGTGGTGATGCAGCCAATCAAGATGCTCTCAATGGTGCAGCTGTATAACTTTGAGGTCTGAGAGCCCAGTCAAATCTTTTCAGCCTCCTGAGTGGAAGAGGTGTTTTTTGTTCACGACTGTGTTGGTGTAATGGATCCTTAGTGATTTGGACACCGAGGAGCTCTCAACCTGCTCCACTACAGCCCTGTCAATGTGACTGGGGCGTGCTCAGTCCTCCGTTTCGTGTAGTCCAAGATCTGCTCTTTTGCCTTGCTGACGTTGAGGGAGCAAGACTACACTGCCAAGCCTCTGACCTCCTTCCTATAGAGACTGTCTTGTTGTTGGTGATGAGGCCTACCACCGTTGTGTTGTCTGCAAACTTAATGATGGTGTTGGAATCGTGCGCGGCCGTGCAGTCGTGAGTGAACGGAGTACAGGAGGGGACTAAGCACGCTCCCCTGTGGGGCCCTCGTGTTGAGTGGCAGATGTGTTGTCACCTACCCTCACATACCCTCACCACCTGGGGGTGGTCCGTCAGGAAGTCCAGGATCCAGTTGCAGAGGGAGGTGTTTAGTCCCAGGGTCCTTGACTTAGTGATGCGCTTGGAGGGACCTGTGGTGTTGAACGCTGAGCTGTAGTCAATGAACAGCATTCTCACGTAGGTGTTCCTTTTGTCCAGGTGGGAAAGGGCAGCGTGGAGTGCAATAGAGATGCGTCATCTGTGGATCTTTTGGGGCAGTATGTAAATTGGATTGGTCTGGGATGATGGTGTTGATGTGAGCCATGACCAGCCTTTTATAGCATTTCATGGCCACAGATGTGAGTGCTATGGGGTGATGGTGATTTAGACAGGTTACCTTGGTATTCTTGGGCACGTGGCTGTCAACTGTTGGTGAGTAAAGAATCCACCCTCCATTCTATTGGCGAACGTATGATCACTGGAGAACAAACTGGATGAGCTCCGTTCAAGACTCTTATCAACGGGACCTGAAGAACTGCAATATCCTATGTTTCTCTGAGTCGTGGCTGAACAAGGAAATAGATAATATTCAGCTAGCTGGTTTTTCAATGCATCTTCAAGACCGTACAGCAGCGTCGGGCAAGGTTAGGGCAAGGGGTGTTAACAACAGCTGGTGCACAATCTCTAATGTTAAGGCGGTCTCGATGAGTTCGCCTGAGTTAGAATACCTCATGATAATCTGTAGACCATACTAAACAAAAATATAAACGCAACTTACATTACTTTTTTTTTTTTTTACATTTTAGTCATTTAACAAACTCTTATCAAGAGCGATTTACAGTAGTGAATACATACATTTCATTTTCTTTTTTGTACTGGCCCCCCGTGGGAATCGAACCCACAACCCTGGCATTGCACACACCATGCTGGCGTTGCAAACACCATGCTCTACCAACTGAGCCACAGGGAAGGCCAATCTGACCAACTTGAAAGTGTTGGTCCCATGTTTCATGAGCTGAAATATAACATCCCAGAAATGTTCCATATGCACAAAAAGCTTATTTCTCACAAATTTTGTGCGCAAATTTGTTCACGTCCCTGCTAGTGAGCAATTCTCCTTTGCCAAGATAATCCATCCACCTGGGAAGTGCTACATATCAAATTCATATTCTGATTAGTCATCCATGGCTGTCTCCCTGCCCAGTAATGTGAAATCCATCAATTAGGGCCTAATTCATTCATTTATTTAAATTGATTAATTTCCTTATGTGAGCTGTAACTCAGTAAAATAATTGACATTTTTACATGTTACGTTTTTATATATTTGTTCAATATATTTACCATGAGTTTATCTATATTTTTCGTAGCTGTCTATTTACCACCACAAACCGATGCTGGCACTAAGACCGCCCTCAACGAGCTATATAGGACCATAAGCAAACAAGAGAATGCTCACCCAGAGTCTCCTAGTGTCCGGGGTCTTTCATGTAGGGAAACAAATCTATTTTACCTCATTTCTACCAGGTCACAACTCTAAATCACCTTCACTCCACACACAGAAATGCATACAAAGCTCTCCCTTGCCCAACGTTTGGCAAATCTGACCATAAATCTGTCTTCCTGATACCTCCTTACAAGGGAAAACTCACACAGGAAGTACCACTCAAGCACTCAATACGGAAGTGGTCTGATGAAGCGGCTGCTAAGCTACAGTGCCTTGCTAAAGTATTCATCCCCCTTGGCGTTTTTCCTACAACCTGCAATTGAAATTGATTTTTTGGGGATTTCATGTAATGGACATACAAAAAATAGTCCTAATTGGTGAAATGAAATGAAAAAAAGAACTTGTTTAAAAAAAAATAATCTAAATATAAAAAACAGAAGTGGTGCGTTCATATGTATTCATCCTCTAAATAAGATCTGGTGCAACCAATTACCTTCAGAAGTCACATAATTAGATTGCACACAGGTGGACTTTATTTAACTAAGTGTCACATGATCTGTTACATGATCTCAGTGTATATATACACCTGTTCTGAAAGGCCCCAGAGTCTGAAACACCACTAAGCAAGGGGCACCACCAAGCAAGCGGTACCAAGGAGCTCTCCAAACAGTTCAAGGACAAAGTTGTGTAGAAGTACAAATCAGGGTTGGGTTATTAAAAATATCAGAAACTTTGAACATCCCACAGAGCACCATTAAATCCATTATTAAAAAATGGAAAGAATATGGCACCACAACAAACCTGCCAAGAGAGGACCGGCCACCATAACTCACAGATCAGGCAAGGAGGGCATTAATCAGAGAAGCAACAAATAGACCAAAGATAACCCTGAAGGAGCTGCTAAGCTCCATAGCGGAGATTGAAGTATCTGTCCATAGGACTGCTTTAAGCCGTACACTCCACAGAGCTGGGCTTTACGGAAGAGGGGCCAGAAAAAAGGCAATGCTCAAAGAAAAAAAAATAAGCATACATGTTTTGTGTTCACCAAAAGGCATGTGGCAGACTCCCCAAACATATGGAAGAAGGTGCTCTGGTCAGACGAGACTAAAATTCAGCTTTTTGGCCATCATGGAAAACGCTATGTCTGGGGCAAACCCAACACCTCTCATCACCCCGAGAACATCCATCCCCACAGTGAAGCATGGTGGTGGCAGCATCATGCTGTGGGGATGTTTTTCATCAGCAGGGACTGGGAAACTGGTCAGAATTGAAAGAATGATGGATGGCACTAAAAACAGAGAAATTCTTGAGGGAAACCTGTTTCAGTCTTCCAGAGATTTGAGACTGGGACGGAGGTTCACCTTCCAGCAGGACAATGACCCTAAGCATACTACTTAAGCAACACTCAAGTGGTTTAAGGGGAAACATTTAAATGTCTTGGAATGGCCTTGTCAAAGCCCAGACCTCAATCCAATTGAGAATCTGTGGTATGACTTGAAGTTTGCTGTACACCAGCAGAACCCATCCAACTTGAAGGAGCTGGAACAGTTTTGCCTTGAAGAATGTGTAAAAATGTCCCAGTGGCTAGATGTGCCAAGCTTATAGAGACATACCCCAAGAGACTTGCAGCTGTAATTGCTGCAAAAGGTGGCTCTACAAAGTATTGACTTTGGGGGGGGTGAATAGTTATGCACGCTCAAGTTTTCAGTTTTTTTGTCTTATTTCTTGTTTCACAATAAAATATATTTTGCATCTTCAAAGTGGTAGGCATGTTGTGTAAATCAAATGATACAAAAAAAAAAAAAAAAATTATTCCAGGTTGTAATGCAGCAAAATAGTAAAAATGTGAAGGGGGGGGGGTGAATACTTTTGCAAGCCACTGTACAGGACTGTTTTGCTTGTGCAGACTGGAATATGTTCCGGGATACATCCGATGGCGTTGAGGAGGGTACCACATCAGTCACCAGCTTCCTGTTTGCCAAACTCTGCCCTCCTAAATAATAAATAATGTTGGGCATTCAGGGGAGGTTTTAGCGTGCTTCCCAAATGGCACTCTATTCCCCATAGGGCTCTGGTCAAAAGTAGTGCACTATGTAGGGAATAGGATGCCATAGGGCTCTGATCAAAAGTAGTGCATTATGTAGGGAGTAGGGTTCCATAGGGCTCTGGTCAAAAGTAAGGAAGTTAATGAGCCTCGATTAAAAAGACTGTTTTGTGTCTTGCATTAACAACAACCCCCCCCCCCCCCAGCTGCCTCAAGGCGACACCCCACCCGACATGCATTACATACCTCCCCCAAGGCCTTTCTCATGTACCCACATGCACATCAATCCAGTTCTGTAGTAGAATTGGCACGTTTCCTTGATGAAAAGGTCGTCTGTTTTTGTCAGGCAGTAATGCTAGTAGGTTACTTTCACAGGGCTGGTATTGGTTCATCTCACCGGACTTCCTGTTCAACTGAGAAACCCATCAGATCAGTGAGTCCTGGACTGGGTACAGTATAGCACAGTTGGCACAGACCAGCCTACCTAAGAAGCCCTGGGCTTCAGTTGCACTAGGTCATGTATCAGGAGTTCAATGTGACAAAAACTTTGGCAGACAGATAATGTGTGGTTTTCTCTGGATGTTTACCAAACCAGTTTCTGTCCTCCACCCACTCCATATCAGTAGGCCTACAGTTCATCATGAACTAGTAAGTTTTCCTAACTGATTTCAGTGCTGCTGTAACCGGTTCTCTCCCTCAAATCCCTGGAGGACTAAATGGCTGTTTTATAAGCTAAGTGTCGATGTGCTATGTGCTTCCTGTTGCTATTAACCAGGCCTCTTTGAACGTCTTAGTTTGAACAGCGTTATAGGTGCAGCAGACAGCGTCTGGAGTTGAATATAGACAGATTACACACCCCTTACTTGCAATGCAAGTCTTGCTCTTCCTACTTATACACTACATCCCCCTCGCTGCTTGACGGACAAACCAGATCGTGCTGATAAAGCAGCGGGTGTCCTGTCTTCCCCGACCCCAGAACATCAGCCGTAACGTCCTGTCTTCCCCGACCGCAGAACATCAGCCGTAACGTCCTGTCTTCCCCGACCGCAGAACATCAGCCGTAACGTCCTGTCTTCCCCGACCGCAGAACATCAGCCGTAACGTCCTGTCTTCCCCGACCGCAGAACATCAGCCCTAACGTCCTGTCTTCCCCGACCGCAGAACATCAGCCCTAACGTCCTGTCTTCCCCGACCGCAGAACATCAGCCCTAATGTCCTGTCTTCCCCGACAGCAGAACATCAGCCCTAACGTCCTGTCTTCCCCGACCGCAGAACATCAGCCCTAACGTCCTGTCTTCCCTGACCGCAGAACATCAGCCCTAACGTCCTGTCTTCCCTGACCGCAGAACATCAGCCCTAACGTCCTGTCTTCCCTGACCGCAGAACATCAGCCCTAACGTCCTGTCTTCCCTGACTGCAGAACATCAGCCCTAACGTCCTGTCTTCCCTGACTGCAGAACATCAGCCCTAACGTCCTGTCTTCCCTGACTGCAGAACATCAGCCCTAACGTCCTGTCTTCCCTGACTGCAGAACATCAGCCCTAACGTCCTGTCTTCCCTGACTGCAGAACATCAGCCCTAACGTCCTGTCTTCCCTGACTGCAGAACATCAGCCCTAACGTCCTGTCTTCCCTGACTGCAGAACATCAGCCCTAACGTCCTGTCTTCCCTGACTGCAGAACATCAGCCCTAACGTCCTGTCTTCCCTGACTGCAGAACATCAGCCCTAACGTCCTGTCTTCCCTGACTGCAGAACATCAGCCCTAACGTCCTGTCTTCCCTGACTGCAGAACATCAGCCCTAACGTCCTGTCTTCCCTGACTGCAGAACATCAGCCCTAACGTCCTGTCTTCCCTGACTGCAGAACATCAGCCCTAACGTCCTGTCTTCCCTGACTGCAGAACATCAGCCCTAACGTCCTGTCTTCCCTGACTGCAGAACATCAGCCCTAACGTCCTGTCTTCCCTGACTGCAGAACATCAGCCCTAACGTCCTGTCTTCCCTGACTGCAGAACATCAGCCCTAACGTCCTGTCTTCCCTGACTGCAGAACATCAGCCCTAACGTCCTGTCTTCCCTGACCGCAGAACATCAGCCGTAATTCTATACTGAACAAAAATATAAACACAACATGTAAAGTGTTGGTCCCATGTTTCATGAGCAAAGATAAAAGTTCTCTCTGAAATGTTCCATACGCACAAAAAGCTTTTCTCATTTTGTGCACATTTGTTTACATCCCAAAGCATTTCTCCTTTGCCAAGATATGCCACACCTGTCAGCATGGTCATTACACATGTGCACCTTGTGCTGCGGGGAAAAAAGGCCACTCTAAAATGTGTGGTTTTGTCAACACAATGCAATTGGCTTGCTGACTGCAGGAATATCCACCAGAGCTGTTGCCGGAGAATTGCATTTAAATTTCTCTACCACAAGCCGCCTCCAACGTCGTTTTAGAGAATTTGGCAGTATGTCCAACCGGCCTCACAACCGCAAACCACGTGTAACCACGCCATCCCAGGACCTCCACAACCGGCTTCTTCACCTGCGGGATCGCATGCGCTCCAGCAGGTATATCTCACTGGTCAACCCCAAAGCCAACACCTAGTTTGGCCGCCTTTCCTTCCAGTTCTCTGCTGCCAATGACTGGAACGAACTGCAAAAATCACTGAAGTCTCTAACTTTAAACATCAGCTATCAGAGCAGCTTACCGATCGCTGCAGCTGTACACAGCCCATCTGTAAATAGCCCATCCATCCAACCGACTACCTACCTCATCCCCATATTTGTTTTTGTTTTCTGCTCTTTTGCACATTTCTACCTGCACATCGTCATCTGCACATCTATCACTCCAGTGTCAATTGCTAAATTGTAATTACTTCGCCACTATGGCCTATTTATTGCCTTACCTCCTTACTTCATTTGCACACACACTGTATACAGATTTACTATTGTGTTATTGACTGTACGTTTGTTTGTTGTGTAACTCTGTGTTGGGTCGCACTGCTTTGCTTTATCTTGGCCAGGTCGCAGTTGTAAATGAGAACTTGTTCTCAACTGGCCTACCTGGTGAAATAAAAAATTAAAGTCTGAGGGGGGTGGGTGCTGAGGAGTATTTCTGTCTGTAATAAAGCCCCTTTGTTGGGATAAACTAATTCTGATTGGCTGGTCCTGGCTCCCCTGTGGGTGGGAATGTGCCCCTGCCTCGTCATGTGAAATCTATAGATTAAGGCCTAATGAATTTATTTCTTCATATGAACTGTATCTCAGTAAATTCTTTGAAGGTTTTTGCATGTTGCGTTTTATATTTTGGTTCAGTATATTTCCAAATGTGTGTTCTCATGGCTCTCTAATCCCTCTGCAGCAGACCTATAGTGAGCAATGTGTTTGGAACATCGCAATGCACATGGAATTGTGAAAATCGCAATGCATATTCTATCGGCACCAAAGTATCGTGATAATATCGTATCATAAGGTCCCTGGAAATTCCCAGCCCTAAACTATAGTATTGTAACTTGTTCTATAGTATTGTAACTGTGTATTCCTCCTCTCTGTATTTCAGTTCTACCTGCAGGACACTAAGAGTAGTAACGGGACGTTCATCAACAGCCAGCGTCTGAGCCGGGGGTCCGAGGAGAGTCCTCCCTGTGAGGTCCTCTCTGGTGACTTCATCCAGTTCGGTGTGGACGTCACAGAGAACACCCGTAAAGGTACACACACACACACACACACACACACACACACACACACACACACACACACACACACACACACACACACACAACGATGATGTCTGGTATACAGTCGAAGTTGGAAGTTAACATACACTTAGGTTGGAGTCATTAAAAGTCGTTTTTCAACTCTCCACAAATTTCTTGTTAACAAACTATAGTTTTGGCAAGTCGGTAAGGACATCTACTTTGTGCATGACGCAAGTAATTTTTCCAACAATTGTTTACAGACAGATTATTTCACGTATAATTCACTATCACAATTCCAGTGGGTCAGAAGTTTACATACGCTAAGTTGACTGTTCCTTTAAACAGCTTGGAAAATTCCAGAAAATGATGTCATGGCTTTAGAAGCTTCTGATAGGCTAATTGACATCATTTGAGTCAATTGGAGGTGTACCTGTAGATACATTTCAAGGCCTACCTTCGAACTCAGTGCCGCTTTGCTTGACATCATGGGAAAATCAAAAGAAATCAGCCAAGACCTCAGAAAGAAAATTGTAGACCTCCGTAAGTCTGGTTCATCCTTGGGAGCAATTTCCAAAAGCCTGAAGGTACCGCGTTCATCTGTACAAACAATAGTACGCAAGTATAAACACCATGGGACCACGCAGCCTCCATACCGCTCAGGAAGGAGACACGTTCTGTCTCCTAAAGATGAACGTACTTTGGTGCGAAAAGTTCAAATCAATCCCAGAACAGCAGCAAGGGTCCTTGTGAAGATGCTGGAGGAAACGGGTACAAAAGTATCTATATCCACAGTAAAACGAGACCTATATCGACATAACCTGAAAGGTTGCTCAGCAAGGAAGAAGCCACTGCTCCAAAACCGCCATTAAAAAAGCCAGACTACGGTTTACAACTGCACATGGGGACAAAGATCATACTTTTTGTAGAAATGTCCTCTGGTCTGATGAAACAAAATAGAGCTGTTTGGCCGTAATGGTAATTGTTATGTTTGGAGAAAAAAGGGGGAGACTTGCAAGCTGAAGAACACCATCCCAACCGTGAAGCACGGGGGTGGCAGCATCATGTTGTTGGGGTGCTTTGCTACAGGAGGGACTGGTACACTTCACAAAATAGATTGCATCATGAGGATGGAAAATTATGTGGAAGTTGAAGCTTGGTCACAAATGGGTCTTCCGACTGGACAATGACCCCAAGCATACTTGGGGGCGGCAGCGTAGCCTAGTGGTTAGAGCATTGGACTAGTAACCGAAAGGTTGCAAGATCTAATCCCCGAGCTGACAAGGTACAAATGTGTCATTATGCCCCTGAACAAGGCAGTTAACCCACTGTTCCTAGGCCGTCGTTAAAAATAAGAATTTGTTCTTAATAACTGACTTGCCTAGTTAAATAAAGGTTAAATAAATACTTCCAAAGTTTAGGCAAAATGGCTTAGGAACAGCAAAGTCAAGGTATTGGAGTGGCCATCACAAAGCCCTTACCTCAATCCTATAGAAAATGTGTAGGCAGAACTGAAAAAGCACGTGTGAGAAAGGAGGCCTACAAACCTGACTCAGTTACACCAGCTCGGTCAGGAGGAAGGGGCCAAAATTCACCCAACTTATTGTGGGAAGCTTGTGGAAGGCTACCCGAAACGTTTGACCCAATTTAAAGGCAATGCTACCAAATACTAATTGACTGTATGTAAACTTCTGACCCACTGGGAATGTGATGAAAGAAATATAAGCGGAAATAAATCATTCTCTACTATTATTCTGACATTTCACAACCTTAAAATAAATAGGATTAAATGTCAGGAATTGTGAAAAACTGATTTTAAATGTATTTGGCTACGGTTGTATGTAAACTTCCGATTTGTATGTGGGTTATGTAGTATATGGGTACACACAGTTGGAAAGAGACCCCTAATTATGGCTTCTCCTGTGACAGCATGGGCAGGGCCTTATTCCTAACCAAACTGAAAAGGTGCATACTGCCACCTACTGTGCTGGAGTTTGTGTGTAGTCTAAAAGCCTTCAACAGTGCAAGTACGTCCATCTCAATGGTACACATAGGGTGCCTACAAAACAAGGGCTGCATCCAAATGACCTGTTCTTCTTCCCAACGTGTGCACTCGTTCACTTCCATTCACTGATTCGAAAGGAAATGCCTGGTGTAAGAAAAGGTGGAAACTCCCCAGTCTATTCCTCCACCAATCCAATTCTTTTAGATTTATGGGAAGTAGTGAACGAGTGTACAATTCAAGAGAAAGGAGCCATTATTGGGTGGGTTTTGAGGTTAGTTTGCACTGCAGAAGAATGCCAACAGAGATGTAGTAGAACTTGCTATCAGCTTTTTTTTGTCCCACACAGGATTCAATCCGATCGCTCTTTGTCGGCTTTGGGTTGTTTTTAAAGGTAATTTCCAATTGAGCTATGAGGTGTTTTTACTGTTTAAAGGGATACTTCAGGTTTAGCGTGCTAGCAGATAACCATAGACTTCCAGTCATTGCGCTGATGCTAGTTAGCATCGGCTCTTCAAACTACCTCTAACTTCCTTCACACTGGACACTGAGACATACCAGTGGTATCAACTATTTATCTGACTCTGGGGAACGTGATGCTTCCAGGCTCTGCACATTAAACTGACATGTCTGGAGGTGAGCCCACTACAATGTTTAGATGTCTGGACCAGGAGCCCACTGGAATGTTTAGATGTCTGGACCAGGAGCCCGCTACAATGTTTAGATGTCTGGATCGGGAGCCCACTACAATGTTTTAGATGTCTGGACCGGGAGCCCACTACAATGTTTAGATGTCTGGACTGGGAGCCCACTACAATGTTTAGATGTCTGGACCGGGAGCCCGCTAGAATGTTTAGATGTCTGGACCAGGAGCCCACTACAATGTTTAGATGTCTGGACCGGGAGCCCACTACAATGTTTAGATGTCTGGACCGGGAGCCCACTACAATGTTTAGATGTCTGGACCGTGAGCCCACTACAATGTTTAGATGTCTGGACCGGGAGCCCACTACAATGTTTAGATGTCTGGACCGGGAGCCCACTAGAATGTTTAGATGTCTGGACCGGGAGCCCACTAGAATGTTTAGATGTCTGGACCGGGAGCCCACTGGAATGTTTAGATGTCTGGACCGGGAGCCCACTGGAATGTTTAGATGTCTGGACCGGGAGCCCACTGGAATGTTTAGATGTCTGGACCGGGAGCCCGCTAGAATGTTTAGATGTCTGGACCGGGAGCCCGCTGGAATGTTTAGATGTCTGGACCGGGAGCCCGCTGGAATGTTTAGATGTCTGGACCGGGAGCCCGCTGGAATGTTTAGATGTCTGGACCGGGAGCCCGCTGGAATGTTTAGATGTCTGGACCGGGAGCCCGCTAGAATGTTTAGATGTCTGGACCGGGAGCCCGCTGGAATGTTTAGATGTCTGGACCGGGAGCCCGCTGGAATGTTTAGATGTCTGGACCGGGAGCCCGCTGGAATGTTTAGATGTCTGGACCGGGAGCCCGCTGGAATGTTTAGATGTCTGGACCGGGAGCCCGCTGGAATGTTTAGATGTCTGGACCGGGAGCCCGCTACAATGTTTAGATGTCTGGACCGGGAGCCCGCTACAATGTTTAGATGTCTGGACCGGGAGCCCGCTGGAATGTTTAGATGTCTGGACCGGGAGCCCGCTGGAATGTTTAGATGTCTGGACTGCGAGCCCGCTAGAATGTTTAGATGTCTGGACCGGGAGCCCACTGGAATGTTTAGATGTCTGGAACGGGAGCCCTCTAGAATGTTTAGATGTCTGGACCGGTAGCGCTCCTCCCATTTGCCGTTCAAGTGCATGGGCAACAGTAGGAAGGCTATCAGTGATTTACCCACCACTTTGCAATGTGAGTTGGAGGCAGAATTCATTTTGAAAACATACTGTACAGTCGTGGCCAATAGTTGAGAATGACACAAATATTAATTTCCACAAAGTTTGCTGCTTCAGTGTCTTTAGATATTTTTGTCAGATGTTACTATGGAATACTGAAGTATAATTACAAGCATTTCATAAGTGTCAAAGGCTTTTATTGATAATTACATGAAGTTGATGCAAAGAGTCAATATTTGCAGTGTTGATCCTTCTTTTTAAAGACCTCTGCAATCCGCCCTGGCATGCTGTCAATTAACTTCTGGGCCACATCCTGACTGATGGCAGCCCATTAATGTATAATCAATGCTTGGAGTTTGTCAGAGTTTGTGGGTTTTTGTTTGTCCACCCACCTCTTGAGGATTGACCACAAGTTGTCAATGGGATTAAGGTCTGGGGAGTTTCCTGGCCATGGACCCAAAATATCAATGTTTGGTTCCCCGAGCCACTTAGTTATCACTTTTGTCTTATGGCAAGGTGCTCCATCATGCTGGAAAAGGCATTGTTTGTCACCAAACTGTTCCTGGATGGTTGGCAGAAGTTGCTCTTGGAGGATGTTGGTACCATTCTTTATTCATGGCTGTGTTCTTAGGCAAAACTGTGAGTGGGCCCACTCCCTTGGCTGAGAAGCAACCCCACACATGAATGGTCTCAGGATGCTTTTACTTTTGGCATGCCACAGGACTGATGGTAGCGCTCACCTTGTCTTCTCCGGACAAGCTTTTTTCCGGATGCCCCAAACAATCGTAAAGGGGATTCATCAGAGAAAATAACCCCAGTCCTCAGCAGTCCAATCCCTGTACCTTTTGCAGAATATCTGTCTGTCCCTGATGTTTTTCCTGGAGAGAAGTGGCTTCTTTGCTGCCCTTCTTGACACCATGCCATCCTCCAAAAGTCTTCGCCTCACTGTGCGTGCAGATGCACTCACACCTGCCTGCTTCCATTCCTGAGCAAGCTCTGTACCGGTGGTGCCCCGATCCCGCAGCTGAATCAAATTTAGGAGACGGTCCTGGCGCTTGCTGGACTTCCTTGGGCGCCCTGAAGCCTTCTTCACAACAATTGAACATCTCTCCTTGAAGTTCTTGATGATCTGATAAATGGTTGATTTAGGTGCAATCTTACTGGCAGCAATATCCTTGCCTGTGAAGCCCTTTTTGTGCAAAGCAATGATGACGACACGTGTTTCCTTGCAGGTAACTATTGTTCTTCCTCTGTTAACCATGATTCCAAGCACCACACTCCTTTTGAAGCTTCCAGTCTGTTATTTGAACGCAATCAGCATGACAAAAGTGATGTCCAGCCTTGTCCTCGTCAACACTCTCAGCTGTGTTAACGAGAGAATCACTGACATGATGTCAGTTGGTCCTTTTGTGGCAGGGCTGAAATGCAGTGGAAATGTTTTTTGGGATTCAGTTCATTTGCATGGCAAAGAGGGACTTTGCAATTAATTTCAATTCATCTGATCACTCTTCATAACATTCTGGAGTATATGCAAATTGCCATCATACAAACTGAGGCAGCACACTTTGAAAATTAATATTTGTGTCATTCTTAAAACTTTTGGCCACTACTATACATATACAGAACCAGTCAAAAGTTTGGACACCTCATTCCAGGGTTTTTCTTTATTTTTTTGTATTTTCTACATTGTAGAATAACAGTGAAGACATCACAACTTTGAATGAACACATGGAATTGTGCAGTAACCAACAAAATAGTTATATTTCAGATTCTTCTATGTAGCCACCATTTGCCCTGATGACAAGTTTGCACACTCTTGGCATTCTCTCAACCAGCTTCAAGAGGTAGTCACCTGGAATACATTTCAATTAGCAGGTGTGCCTTGTTAAAGTTAATTTGTGGAATTTCTTTCCTCAATGCGTTTGAGCCGATCAGTTGTTGGGATGGCTCTATTTGGTGAAACACCAAGTCCATATTATGGCAAGAACAGCTCAAATAAGCAAAGAGAAATGAGAGCAAGTTTCATCATTGTGCTTGGTTTTTGCGGCTGCACTTAAACATTCAGTTCTTAAAAAAATTAGGATTGACTGACCTTCATGTCTTTTATAGTAATGATCATAATGAACATTTCTTCAAGTGCAGTCACAAAAACCATCAAGCGCTATGATGAAACTGGCTCTCATGAGGACCGCCACAGGAAAGGAAGACCCAGACTTACCTCTGCTGCAGAAGATGAGTTGATTAGTTACCAGCCTCAGAAATTACAGCCCAAATAAATGCTTCACAGAGTTCAAGTAACAGACATCTCAACATTAACTGTTCAGAGGAGACTGTGTGAATCAGGCTTACATGGTCAAATTGCTGCAAAGAAACCACTACTAAAGGACACCAGTAAGAAGAAGAGACTTGGTTGGGCCAAGAAACATGAGCAATGGACATTAGACCGGTGGAAATCTGTCCTTTGGTCTGAATCCAAATTTGAGATGTTTGGTTCCAACCGTCGTGTCTTTGTGAGATGAAGAGTAGGTGAACGGATGATCTCCACATGTGTTGTTCCCACCGTGAAGCATGGAGGAGGAGGTGTGATGGTGTTGGGATGCTTTGCTGGTGACACTGTCTGGGATTTATTTAAAATTCAAGGCACACTTAACCAGCATCCCATCCATCCCATCTTGTTTGGGCTTAGTGAGACTATCATTTAGTTTTTCAACTGGACAATGACCCAAAACACACCTCCAGGCTGTTTAAGGGCTATTTGAACAAGGAGTGTGGGGAGTGCTGCATCAGATGACCTGGCCTCCACAATCACCTGACCTCAACTCAATTGAGAGGGTTTGGGATGAGTTGGACTGCAGAGTGAAGGAAAAGCAGCCAACAAGTTCTCAGCATATGTGAGAACTCCTTCAAGATGGTTGGAAAAGCATTCCAGGTGAAGCTGGTTGAGAGAATGCCAAGAGTGTGCAAAGGATGGCTACTTCGAAGAATCTCAAATATAAAATATATTTTGATTTGTTTAACACTTTTTTTGGTGTGTGTTATGCTGCTGGCCATTTTCAAATGCACGGTTAGGCCATGATGTAAGGATCTTGGCAGGGAGTCCAGGGGGGGGGGTGTGTGTGTGTGTGTGTGTACATGCGCGCTCTCTGAGGAGAGAAGTGTTTTGGAGAGTTGACAGACTGCAGTAGTGTCTGATTGCACCTCTAGAAGTGTTGAAACCAGAACACATGAAATGGCTGCTTGCTTCATAATGCAAAAATAGCTTCTTAGTAACTCAAATACACTATATTAGGTTTTGGTGCGACCCAGATTTCCATACCGTTTCTGGACTATTCCGGGGTATACGATATTACCGAATGTGCACACAAGGGATGCTATTTTGGCAACAGGGATCCTGATCCAGGAGGTGCTTTGAATGTTTCTGCTGTAACCAAGAATCTTGACATTAATATGTAGCCATTTAGCTAGCAAGTTAGCAAACCAAATGCACAGCTGGAGCCCTGAGTTGGATATAATTGGACACTTCTTAGATTTCTTATACTTACACTTCATAGTTATAAGCAGTTCTGTATCATGCACACTGCCTCAAATGTATTTATTCTTTTAAACGGTATTGTCCATTTTGAAATACTCTGGTGTATGGTTTAACCAGTATATTGCCCTTTTCATCACAGCGTCTTGGTAACTGACGGGTGAAGTCTGCATCAGAGTGGTTGTTTCTCCACTATGAATAAATTAGTTGGAAGTTTACATACACCTTAACCAAATACTTTTTAAACTCCAGTTTTTCACAATTCCTGACATTTAATCCTAGTAAAAATTCCCTGTCTTAGGTCAGTTAGGATCACAACTTTATTTTAAGAATGTGAAATGTCAGAATAATAGGAGAGAGAATGATTTATTTCAGCTTTTATTTCTTTCATCACATTCCCAGTGGGTCAGAAGTTTACATACACTCAATTAGTATTTGGTAGTATTGCCTTTAAAATTGTTTAACTTGGGTCAAACGTTTCAGGTAGCCTTCCATTAGCTTCCCACAATAAGTTGGGTGAATTTTGTCCTATTCCTCCTGACAGAGCTGGTGTAACTGAGTCAGGTTTGTAGGCTTCCTTGCTCGCACACTCGCTTTCAGTTCTGCCCACAAATTTTCTATAGGATTGAGGTCAGGGCTTTGTGATGGCCACTCCAATACCTTGACTTTGTTGTCCTGACGCCATTTTGCCACAACTTTGGAAGTATGCTTGGGGTCATTGTCCATTTGGAAGACCCATTTACGACCAAGCTTTAACTTCCTGACTGATGTCTTGAGATTTTACATTTACATTTTAGTCATTTAGCAGACGCTCTTGACCAGAGCGACTTACAGTAGTGAATGCATACATTTCATACATTTTTTTTCTTCTCCGTACTCCGTCGATATATACACATAATTTTCCTCCATCATGAAGGAAGTGCACCAGCCCCTCCTGCAGCAAAGCACCCCCACAACATGATGCTGCCACCCCCGTGCTTCACGGTTGGGATGGTGTTCTTCGGCTTGCAAGCCTCCCCCTTTTTCCTCTAGACATAACGATGGTTATTATGGCCAAACATTTCTAATTTTGTTTCATCAGACCAGAGGACATTGCTTCAAAAAGTATGAGCTTTGTCCCGATGCGCAGTTGCAAACGGTAGTCTGGCTTTTTTTATGGTGGTGTTGGAGCAGTGGCTTCTTCCTTGCTGAGTGGCCTTTCAGGTTATGTCAATATAGGACTCGTTTTACTGTGGATATAGATACTTTTGTACCTGTTTCCTCCAGCATATTTACAAGGTCCTTTGCTGCTGTTCTGGGATTGATTTGCACTTTTCGCACCAAAGTACATTCATCTCTAGGAGACAGAACGCGTCTCCTTCCTGAGCGGTATGTCGGCTACGTGGTCCCATGGTGTTTATACTTGCGTACTATTGTTTGTACAGATGAACGTGGTACCTTCAGGCCTTGAAATACATCCACAGGTACACCTCCAATTGACTCAAATGATGCCAATTAGCCTATCAGAAGCGTCTAAAGCCATGAAATCATTTTCTGGAATTTTCCAAGCTGTTTAAAGGCACAGTCAACTTAGTGTATGTAAACTTCTGACCCACTGGAATTGTGATACAGTGAATTATAAGTGAAATAATCTGTCTGTAAACAATTGTTGGAATAATGACTTGTGTCATGCACAAAGTAGATGTCCTTACCGACTTGCCAAAACTATAGTTTGTTAACAAGAGAATTGTGGAGTGGTTGAAAAACGAGTTTTAATGACTCTGACCTAAGTATGTAAACTTCCGACATCAACTGTATATGACACTTATAGCTCCGTCTCCCCTTACAGACCTTTTTGTAGTACTGCCCGTAGGTACCCCCCTGTCAAGAATTCAGTCGGACGCAACTCTTTTAGCTAGACGGCTAATACTCCAGCACTGGAAGGTGGCAGTTCCCCCATCTGGTAAATATTGGGTGGGAGTGTTGTGCTCTCTGAAATTAGACGAACCCCAAACTGTTTTATGAGGCTTGTGCTCCGTTCCGGTCTCACTTTAAACAGTCCATCTTCTGATGGAATTCATATTAAAACCAAAATCAGTCTGTATTTGACCCCCCCGGTGACTTAAGGGCTGGATGAGCATTTCTTTGTGTTTTTTGGGGGGGGGATTAAGGTTAATGATGTGACTATTGATTCTTATTGAATGTGACTTGCGGATGCCTTGTTCATCTTGCCTTGTCGGAGACTAATGTGACATTGTTTTTCCCTGTTTTTTAAAATTTGTTTACACTTACATAAAAAATGTTTTACAATTTATTTGTACATCTGCAAACGTTTCTAATAACCTGTTTTTACTTTGTTATTATGGAGTATTGTGTAGGTTGATGAGAAAATAACTATCTATTTTAGAATAAGGTTGTAAGGTAACAAAATGTGGAAAAAGTCAAGGGGTCTGAATACTTTCCGAATGCTCTGTAGGAATGGGTCGTGACATGAGGGTGTATAATGAAGCGTGTTCTGTGGGTGTGTTGCAGTCACCCATGGCTGCATAGTGTCTACAATCAAGCTGTTTCTACCGGACGGCACGGAGGCACGACGACGATCAGAGTAAGTACTTAGTTACGTTGGTTAATACTAGTCAGGCAAACAACCAGGAAAACAGACTGTATAATTCCCGGTTTCTGCCCATTCTGCCCAGATGTAAAATACATTTTACACCGTAGTGTAGACTCCTCTGTAGTGCAGTAGACTGGATGAGGTCTCCTCTCCTCTGTAGTGCAGTAGACTGGATGAGGTCTCCTCTCCTCTGTATTGCAGTAGACTGGATGAGGTCTCCTCTCCTCTGTAGTGCAGTAGACTGGATGAGGTCTCCTCTCCTCTGTAGTGCAGTAGACTGGATGAGGTCTCCTCTCCTCTGTAGTACAGTAGACTGGATGAGGTCTCCTCTCCTCTGTAGTACAGTAGACTGGATGAGGTCTCCTCTCCTCTGTAGTGCAGTAGACTGGATGAGGTCTCCTCTCCTCTGTAGTGCAGTAGACTGGATGAGGTCTCCTCTCCTCTGTAGTACAGTAGACTGGATGAGGTCTCCTCTCCTCTGTAGTGCAGTAGACTGGATGAGGTCTCCTCTCCTCTTAGAGCCCATCTGTAGTGCAGTAGACTGGATGAGGTCTCCTCTGCAGCCCATCTGTAGTACAGCAGACTATTTAAGGTTGTGTTTGTTTGCTTGTCTTTTACAAGGTGTGTGTGGTTATGGGACACATGACTTGCCCACAGAATGTTTCCCTTGGCAGACCAGACCTCTCGCCCCCTCCTTTTTCTCGCTCACCCACCCTCTCTCCCTCTCTCTCTCCCTCTCTCCCTCCCTCTCTCTTTCCCTTGGCTCCATCACAGGAGAGGTCTGATTTGCCAACTGTAACCACATGGAAACCGTGTGGAAACAGGCCAGCCACCCAGACCATGCTTCAGCAGCGGGTTGTAGTCAGTCAGCCAGCAGGTTATAGAGTAGAGAGAAATAATACCCATGCAGGACCGGAATCTGCAGTATGAGGCCTGCCTGCCTGGCTGGCTGCAGCAAGAGGCCTGCCTGCCTGGCTGGCTGCAGCAAGAGGCCTGCCTGCCTGGCTGGCTGCAGCAAGAGGCCTGCCTGCCTGGCTGGCTGCAGCAAGAGGCCTGCCTGCCTGGCTGGCTGCAGCAAGAGGCCTGCCGGCCTGGCTGGCTGCAGCAAGAGGCCTGCCGGCCTGGCTGGCTGCAGCAAGAGGCCTGCCTGCCTGGCTGGCTGCAGCAAGAGGCCTGCCTGCCTGTCTGGCTGCAGCAAGAGGCCTATCCCTCTCCCTCCCTCTGCTGGCTCAGACTTCGACAACACTATTTAAAACCCTCAGGGAGTGTAGGGCCCTATGAAATCTGTTGGGGAGAATGCGGACGGAATCTCGGAATAAACAGACAATGAAATGGAATTAATCAAATTTAGTAGGAAATCAACAAGGTATTGAACTAATTAGAAAATTAATTAATTTGCCCAAGATTACCAAGTTATGGTGGTAGTTAAAAAAAAATATATATCTTTCTACTTTACCCATCCATTATATTATTGGTGGACAGTTACAGTATATTAGTATTGTCTATGTGGTCAGTTAAGTGAAATGGCCACCACAAATATTTGACTACTTACCAGATTTCCTATGGAATCTCAGGAAACTTACCTCTGGTTCATCACATCAACGAGAAGAAATGTCTTTAAAAACCATGTTCTGCCAACTAGAAGCCGTCCCTGAGGAATCCAGGCTGGCCGATGGTGCATCTATCAGGCCTACCAAAACTGTCAGTCATGTAGAAGAGTCTTAACTGCAATAAAGAAAGCAGAATATACAAAAGCTTCCCACTCTCTGCCAAATATCCTAATCTGCAATTACAGATTCCTGCTAAAAAAAAAGTTTGAACTTGTCCTCCGATCATCCAGGGCAGAAATTGGTGATGTAATGAAAACATTTCAGATTCCCTAAAACATAGAGAGTATTCAGGTGTGACAGAATATGGAAGGAGGAGGGCTGGTCATGTATGTAGAGGAGTCTCCAGGTGTGACAGAATATGGAAGGAGGAGGGCTGGTCATGTATGTAGAGGAGTCTCCAGGTTAGGAGACGGGATGACGTCGAGGAGTCTCCGGGTTAGGATACGGGATGGCGTCGAGGAGTCTCCGGGTTAGGAGACGGGATGGCGTCGAGGAGTCTCCGGGTTAGGAGACGGGATGGCGTCGAGGAGTCTCCGGGTTAGGAGACGGGATGGCGTCGAGGAGTCTCCGGGTTAGGAGACGGGATGGCGTCGAGGAGTCTCCGGGTTAGGAGACGGGATGGCGTCGAGGAGTCTCCGGGTTAGGAGACGGGATGGCGTCGAGGAGTCTCCGGGTTAGGAGACGGCATGGCGTCGAGGAGTCTCCGGGTGAGGAGACGGCATGGCGTCGAGGAGTCTCCGGGTGAGGAGACGGCATGGCGTCGAGGAGTCTCCGGGTGAGGAGACGGCATGGCGTCGAGGAGTCTCCGGGTGAGGAGACGGCATGGCGTCGAGGAGTCTCCGGGTGAGGAGACGGCATGGCGTCGAGGAGTCTCCGGGTGAGGAGACGGCATGGCGTCGAGGAGTCTCCGGGTGAGGAGACGGCATGGCGTCGAGGAGTCTCCGGGTGAGGAGACGGCATGGCGTCGAGGAGTCTCCGGGTGAGGAGACGGCATGGCGTCGAGGAGTCTCCGGGTGAGGAGACGGCATGGCGTCGAGGAGTCTCCGGGTGAGGAGACGGGATAACGTTGAAAGTTGAGTTTGAGGTGTATGTGGATCCAGTTGCATTCAGAGCGGCTTCCATGATCTCAACAGATGTTGACACTTTACCATCCTCTATGGTGTTGTGACTTTACTTTCATTAATCTGATGACTTATCTAATCAACTATGTTTAATTGTTACCGATTTAAAAAAATAAAAAAAAAAAAAAAAAAATTAATTAAAAAAAAATATATATATATATATTATAAATATATTTTTTTGTATATTTTTAACATTTTTTTATTTTTTATTAATCATGTAACAATTAACTCATTAGGAATTTGTGGCACCACGAGAGCTGTTTTAAACTTTAATGCTCTTTACCTATCACAACCATAAAACAGTAAACGTATTAATTATAACCTCTTATCATCATTCTGAACAGTCGTAATCTTGGATTTGCAAAAAACCCAACCTTACTTGTGGTTCAGTACTACACATTGGTTTAATTATTTATTTACTAGGTAACTAAATAATAACACAGAATAAACATACACACTTAACTGACTTGCCTTGTTAAATAAAGGTAAAATAACTGAGACATAAAGGTCAGTCAATACAGAACATTTCAAGAACTTTGAAAGTTTATTCAAGTGCAGTCGTATAAACCGTCAAGCGCTGTGATGAAACTGGCTCCCACAGGAAAGGAAGACCCAGTGTTACCTCTGCTGCAGAGGATAAGTTCATTAGAGTTACCAGACTCAGAAATTGCAGCCCAAATGAGTGCTTCACAGAGTTCAGGCAACAGACACATCTCAACATCAACTGTTTCAGAGGAGACTGTGTGAATCAGGCCTTCATGGTCGAATTGCTCCAAAGAAACCACAACTAAAGGACACCAATAAGAAAAGACTTGCTTGGACCAAGAAACACGAGCAATGGACATTAGACCGGTGGAAATGTGTCCTTTTTGTCTGTAGTCCAAATTGGTGAGTTTCTTCTTTGTGAGACTCTTTGTGGGTGAGCTGATCTCCACATGTGTGGTTCCCACCGTGAAGCATGGAGGAGAAGGTGTGATGGTGTGGGGCTGCTTTGCTGTGACACTGTCAGTGATTTATTTAGAGTTCAAGGCACACTTAACCAGCATGGCTACCGCAGCATTCTGCAGCGATACGCTATCCGGTTTGGTCTTAGTGGGACTGTCATTTGTATTTCAGCAGAACAATGACCCAACACCGTTTCAGGCTGTGTAAGGGCTATTTTTTACAAAGATGGAGAGTGATGGAGTGCTGCATCAGATGACATGGCCTCCACAATCCCCCACCTCAACCAACTTGAGATGGTTTGGGATGAGTTGGACCACAGAGTGAAGGAAAAGCAGCCTTCAAGTTCTCAGCATATGTGGGAACTCCTTCAAGACTGTTGGAATTCCTGGTGAAGCTGGTTGAGAGAATGCCAAGAGTGTGCAAAGGGTGGCTGTTTGAAGAATGTCGGAAACCCTGGACCCACTCCAATTCGCATACCGCCCCAACAGATCCACAGATTACGCAATCTCAATCGCGATCCGCACTGCCCTTTCCCACCTGACCTGGACAAAAGGAACAACTACGTTAATTGACTACAGCTCAGCATTCAACACCATAGTTCCACCAAACCTCATCACTAAGCTAAGGACCCTGGGACTAAACATCTCAGTCTGCAAATGGAGGGCCGAACAGGCCCCTATTAACATCGACTGGGCTGAAGTGGAGCGGGTCGAGAATTTCAAGTTCCTTGGTGTCCACATCACCAACAAACTATCATTTTCCAAACACACCAAGACAGTTGTGAAGAGGGCGCGACAAAACCTATTCCCCCTCAGGAGACTGAAAAGATTTGGCAGGGGTCCCCAGATCCTCAAAGTTCTTCAGCTGCACCATTGAGAGCATCTTGACCGCTTGCATCACTGCCTGGTACTGCAACTGCTCGGGCTCCGACCACAAGGCACTGCAGAGGGTAGTGCGTACTGCCCAAACTCCCTGACATCCGGGACAACTATACCAGGCGGTGTCAGAGGAAGGCCCCAAAAAATTGTCGGAGACTCCAGTCACCCCAGTCATACACTGTTTCTCTGCCACCGCACGGCAAGTGGTACCGGAGTGCCAAGTCTAGGACCAAAAGGCTCCTTAACAGCTTATACCCCCAAGCCATAAGACTGCTGAACAATTAATTAAATGGCCACCTAGACTATTTACATTGACCTTTTTTGTTTTTACACTGCTGCTACTCACTGTTTATAATGAATGCATAGAGGACCAGAGCTGTTTTGCTATTTGCTTTTATTATCTATTATCTATGCATAGTCACTACAAATTACCTTGACTAACCTGTACCCCCCGCACATTGACTCTGTCCCGGAACCCCCTGTATATACAGTTGAAGTCGGAAGTTTACATACATCTTAGCCAAATACGTTTAAACTTAGTTTTTCACAATTCCTGGCATTTAATCCTGTTTTAGGTCAGTTAGGATCACCACTTTATTTTAAGAATGTGAAATGTCAGAATAATAGTAGAGTGATTTCTTTCATCACATTCCCAGTGGGTCAGAAGTTTACATACACTCAATTAGTATTTGGTAGCATTGCCTTTACATTTTTTTTTACTTGAGTCAAACTTTTCGGGTAGCCTTCCACAAGCTTCCAACAATAAGTTGGGGGAATTGTGGCCCATTCCTCCTGACAGAGCTGGTGTAACGAAGTCAGGTTTGTAGGCCTCCTTGCTCGCACACGCTTTTTCAGTTCTGCCCACAATTGTCTATAGGATTGAGGTCAGGGCTTTGTGATGCAGTGGCTTGTGAGGCCGGTTGGACGTACTGCCAAATTCTCTAAAACGACAATTGAGGCGGCTTATGGTAGAGAAATGAACATTCAATGCTCTGGTGAACATTCCTGCAGTCAGCATGCCAATTGCATGTTCCCTAAATTTGAGACATCTGTGGCATTGTGTTCTGTGACAAAACTGCACATTTGAGTGGCCTTTTATTGTTAGCAGCACAGGTTCATGCTGTTTAATCACTTTCTTCGTATGCCAGACCAAGCAGATGGATGGATATATTTTGGCAAAGGAGAAATGCTCACTTATAGGGATGTAAACAAATGTATGCACTACATTTAAGAGAAATACCCTTTTTGTGCATTTGGAGCATTTCTGGGATCTTTGAATTTCAACTCATGAAACATGGAACCAACACTTTACATGTTGCGTTTTCTATTTTAGTTCAGTGTTGAATTACATTATTTTGAATGTTGCCATTCAGACACAGACTATGTTAAATGTTGAATTACTGTTTGTTATAAACTGTTGAATGAGCTTTATCATCCTCCTGAACTGAACTCTGATCTCTGTCCTCTCCACAGTGTCATCCAAGCACCTTTACCACTTCCTGTTGATAAGGTAGGCGATTCGTCTGTTTGTCTGTCTGTCTGTGGTGACAGGTGTGTGTGTGTGTGTGTGTGAGATGTGCATCACACCTTGTCTGCACGTCATCAGATGTATGTTTGTTGTTGTTGAAACGCTGAAACCTGAACTACAGACCTCGGTTTAAATCTGACATCGTTTTGAAATACTTTTATTTTGGATCCTACGGTTCTGTTGGGCTAAATTGCTGTGAGCGCTGCTATCTGTCCCGGGATCCTGCCAGTTTCCGCATAGGGGGAGAGACGTGAAAGCCCAGCTAGCCTAGCTGGCTCACCAGTCTCAAATGGAGGCTGCTATTGAACGTTTCCAGTGCTGCAGGAGCTGTGTTTACTTTGCTTTGTTCCGGGACGATGTGGACCTCGCTGACTTTAATTGTAGCAACTACTTGTAGCCGGACGCCGCTCTGGTCTGGTTTAAGTTTCGCCGCAGTGTCAGCTCTCCACAGCCAACTGGCTGGCAGGGTTCCATCCCCAAAGGGGTCTCCCCCTTCCCTGGAGAACGGAGCTGTTCTCGACCAAACCAACCAGTTATGGAGGTACGTCACTCGCCGTGGAAGTCGAAGAAAGCCTCCTCTGGCAACGGGGGGGCCCTTGATCCAGAGGTTCTGGCGCCGCCTTCGTTGTGGGCTTCCCATTCAAGATCGGATCCGGAGGTACATGCGTCTTCGTCCTCGGTTTTGTCTCCTTCTCCGGTGGCTTCTACCTCGGGTTCAGATCCTCGGAGCTCCCAGCCTCACCAGACCGTGAGGCTTCCTGAGTGACCGGCCCATTCAGCATCACCAGCTGTCATCATAGGCAGCTCTATGGTGAGAAACATCTTGGTTCCCAAGGTAAAAACACTGTGCTACCCAGGAGCACGAGTACAGGACATCGCAAGGCTGCTTCCAACTGTTCTACCCAGGAGCACGAGTACAGGACATCGCAAGGCTGCTTCTGACTGTTCTACCCAGGAGCACGAGTACAGGACCTCACAAGGCTGCTTCCAACTGTTCTACCCAGGAGCACGAGTACAGGACATCGCAAGGCTGCTTCTGACTGTTCTACCCAGGAGCACGAGTACAGGACATCACAAGGCTTCCAACTGTTCTTGGTCAGATACCACACTGTGGTAGCCCTTGTGATGTCGTTGGACACCACATGGACTAACTCAGAACATTTTGAAAAAGGATTTTAAAGAACTGATTTTAGCTTTAAAAGACTCCAAAAAATGGCCAATAATTTCATGTCCAGTACCATCGTTGGGCCGCGGGTGTGAAAGATTCAGCAGACTGCTGGTGTTACACATCTGGCTGAAAGACTACTCTAGCTCTGCTGGAGTCTCTTTTATAGGTAACTTTGACACCTTCCGACATGCCAGCAACAAACGCTGACGCCACATCCTAGCATATCGGACCATTTTATGAAAGACAAGAATTGTAACTTTTGAATTCCGTTAAGTCTGTGTGGAGAGGTGAAAAAAATTGTCTATCAACTATGACAAGCCACCTGGGTCTTACAATCTGGATGGAAAATTACTGAGGATAATAGCAGACGATATTGCCACTCCTATTTGCCACCTCTTCAATTTAAGCTACTAGAAACTGTGTGCCCTCAGGCCTGGAGGGAAGCTAAACTCATTCCGCTACCTAAGAATAGTAAATCCCCCTTTACCTCCTCAAGTAGCCGACCAATCAGCCTGTTACCAACCATTAGTAAACTTCAAGAAAACATTATTTGACCAGATACAATGCTATTTCACAGTAAACAAATTGACAACAGACATTTCTAGCACGCTTATAGGGAAGGACGCTCAACAAGCACTTAAACAAATGACTGACTGAGAGAAATTGATGATAAAATGGTTGTGGGGGCTGTCTTGTTAGATTTCAGTGTGGCTTTTGACATTATTGATCATAGTCTGATGCTGGAAGAACGTATGTGTTATGGCTTTACACCCCCTGCTATAATGGCTTTACACCCCCTGCTATAATGACTTTACACCCCCTGCTATAATGTGGGTAAAGAGTTACCTGTCTATCAGAACACAGAGGGTGTTCTTTAATGGAAGCCTCTCCAACACAATCCAGTTAGAATCAGGAATTCCCCAGGGTAGCTGTTCCCCTAGGCTCCTTTTTCAATTTTTACTAACGACATGTCACTGGTTTTGAGTAAAGCCAGAGAGTCTATGTATGTGGATGACTCAACACTATACACGTCAGCTACTACAGCGACTGAAATGACTCCAACACTTAACAAAGAGCTGCAGTTTGTTTAGTCCTAAATATTTCAAAAACTTAAAGCATTGTATTAGGGATAAATCATTCACTAAACCCTAAACATCAACTACATCTTGTGATAAATAATGTAGAAGTTGAGCAAGTCGAGGAGACTAAACTGCTTGGAGTAACCCTGGATTCTAAACTGTTATGGTCAAAACATATTGATACAACAGTAGCTAAGATGGGGAGAAGTCTGTCCATAATAAAGCGATGCTCTGCCTTCTTAACAACACTATCAACAAGGCAGGTCCTACAGGCCCTAGTTTCTACCTTAACAACACTATCAACAAGGCAGGTCCTACAGGCCCTAGTTTCTACCTTCTTAACAACACTATCACCAAGGCAGGTCCTACAGGCCCTAGTTTCTACCTTCTTAACAACACTATCAACAAGGCAGGTCCTACAGGCCCTAGTTCTGTCGCACCTGGACTACTGTTCAGTCGTGTGGTCAGGTGCTACAAAGAGGGACTTAGGAAAATTGCAATTGGCTCAGAACAGGGCAGCATGGCTGGCCCTTGGATGTACACAGAGAGCTAACATTAATATGCATGTCAATCTCTCCTGGCTCAAAGTGGAGGAGAGATTGACTTCATCACTAATTGTATTTGTGATAACATACATGATAACATACACACTAAGACCACCTGGCTGGCCCTTGGATGTACACAGAGAGCTAATATTAATAATATGCATGTCAATCTCTCCTGGCTCAAAGTGGAGGAGAGATTGACTTCATCACTACTTGTATTGGTGAGAGGTATTGACATGTTGAAAGCACCGAGCTGTCTGTTTGAACTACTGGCACACTGTTCGGACACCCATGCATACCCCACAAGACATGTCACCAGAGGTTTCTTCACAGTCCCCAAGTCCAGAACAGACTATGGGAGGCGCACAGTACTACATAGAGCCATGACTACATGGAACTCTATTCCACATCAGGTAACTGACGCAAACAGTAGAATCAGATTATTAAATAAAAAAATACACCTTATGGAACAGCAGGGACAGTGAAGCAACACAAACATAGGCACAGACGCGTTCGTACGCAAACGATAACATAGGCACTATTCACACACGTACACATGGCTTTTTTGTTGTAGATATGTGGTAGTGGCGTATGGGCCTGAGGGCGCACACTCAGTGTGTTGTGAAATCTGTTCTGAATATATTGTATTGTTTTTAAAATTGTCTAACTGCCTTAATTTTGACGGACGCCAAGAAGAGGAGCTGCTGCCTTGACAGGAACTAATGGGGATCCATAATAAACCCCAGGAAGAGTAGCTTCTGCCTTGGCAGGAACTAATGGGGATCCATAATAAACCCCAGGAAGAGTAGCTGCTGCCTTGGCAGGAACTAATGCGGATCCATAATAAACCCCAGGAAGAGTAGCTGCTGCCTTGGCAGGAACTAATGGGGATCCATAATAAACCCCAGGAGGAGTAGCTGCTGCCTTGGCGGGAACTAATGGGGATTCATAATAAACCCCAGGAAGAGTAGCCGCTGCCTTGGCAGGAACTAATGGGGATCCATAATAAACCCCCAGGAAGAGTAGCTGCTGCCTTGACAGGAACTAATGGGGATCCATAATAAACCCCAGGAAGAGTAGCTGCTGCCTTGGCAGGAACTAATGGGGATCCATAATAAACCCCCAGGAAGAGTAGCTGCTGCCTTGGCAGGAACTAATGGGGATCCATAATAAACCCCCAGGAAGAGTAGCTGCTGCCTTGGCAGGAACTAATGGGGATCCATAATAAACCCCAGGAAGAGTAGCTGCTGCCTTGGCAGGAACTAATGGGGATCCATAATAAACCCCCAGGAAGAGTAGCTGCTGCCTTGACAGGAACTAATGGGGATCCATAATAAACCCCAGGAAGAGTAGCTGCTGCCTTGGCAGGAACTAATGGGGATCCATAATAAACCCCAGGAAGAGTAGCTGCTGCCTTGCCAGGAACTAATAAGGATCCATAATAAACCCCAGGAAGAGTAGCTGCTGCCTTGCCAGGAACTAATAAGGATCCATAATAAACCCCAGGAAGAGTAGCTGCTGCCTTGGCAGGAACTAATGGGGATCCATAATAAACCCCAGGAAGAGTAGCTGCTGCCTTGGCAGGAAGTAATGGGGATCCATAATAAACCCCAGGAAGAGTAGCTGCTGCCTTGGCAGGAACTAATGGGGATCCATAATAAACCCCAGGAAGAGTAGCTGCTGCCTTGCCAGGAACTAATAAGGATCCATAATAAACCCCAGGAAGAGTAGCTGCTGCCTTGGCAGGAACTAATGGGGATCCATAATAAACCCCAGGAGGAGTAGCTGCTGCCTTGGCGGGAACTAATGGGGATTCATAATAAACCCCAGGAAGAGTAGCCGCTGCCTTGGCAGGAACTAATGGGGATCCATAATAAACCCCCAGGAAGAGTAGCTGCTGCCTTGACAGGAACTAATGGGGATCCATAATAAACCCCAGGAAGAGTAGCTGCTGCCTTGGCAGGAACTAATGGGGATCCATAATAAACCCCCAGGAAGAGTAGCTGCTGCCTTGGCAGGAACTAATGGGGATCCATAATAAACCCCCAGGAAGAGTAGCTGCTGCCTTGGCAGGAACTAATGGGGATCCATAATAAACCCCAGGAAGAGTAGCTGCTGCCTTGGCAGGAACTAATGGGGATCCATAATAAACCCCCAGGAAGAGTAGCTGCTGCCTTGACAGGAACTAATGGGGATCCATAATAAACCCCAGGAAGAGTAGCTGCTGCCTTGGCAGGAACTAATGGGGATCCATAATAAACCCCAGGAAGAGTAGCTGCTGCCTTGCCAGGAACTAATAAGGATCCATAATAAACCCCAGGAAGAGTAGCTGCTGCCTTGCCAGGAACTAATAAGGATCCATAATAAACCCCAGGAAGAGTAGCTGCTGCCTTGGCAGGAACTAATGGGGATCCATAATAAACCCCAGGAAGAGTAGCTGCTGCCTTGGCAGGAAGTAATGGGGATCCATAATAAACCCCAGGAAGAGTAGCTGCTGCCTTGGCAGGAACTAATGGGGATCCATAATAAACCCCAGGAAGAGTAGCTGCTGCCTTGCCAGGAACTAATAAGGATCCATAATAAACCCCAGGAAGAGTAGCTGCTGCCTTGGCAGGAACTAATGGGGATCCATAATAAACCCCAGGAAGAGTAGCTGCTGCCTTGGCAGGAAGTAATGGGGATCCATAATAAACCCCAGGAAGAGTAGCTGCTGCCTTGGCAGGAACTAATGGGGATCCATAATAAACCCCAGGAAGAGTAGCTGCTGCCTTGGCAGGAACTAATGGGGATCTATAATAAACCCCAGGAAGAGTAACTGCTGCTTTGGCAGGAACTAATGGGGATCCATAATAAACCCCAGGAAGAGTAACTGCTGCCTTGGCAGGAACTAATGGGGATCTATAATAAACCCCAGGAAGAGTAGCTGCTGCCTTGGCAGGAACTAATGGGGATCCATAATAAACCCCAGGAAGAGTAGCTGCTGCCTTGGCAGGAACTAATGGGGATCCATAATAAACCCCAGGAAGAGTAGCTGCTGCCTTGGCAGGAACTAATGGGGACCCATATTAAATACAAGTCTCCATTCTCTCGTCATTGTGTGCTTGTAAACAAGCACCACATGACTGCGGACTACCGCTAAGTTTCATAATGAAAAATTTGACAGGTGAAATGAAGAATCTAATCTAATCTCCTAACGTGTTGCACACAATTCAAATAAATTGTTTGACAGTATTGAAAAACAATCCTGTGGCTATTTCCAAATACCCCGGTATACTGCCCTGCTCTATACATACACGGGATACTGCCCTGCTCTATACATACCCTGGGGTGCTGCCCTGCTCTATACATACCCCGGGATGCTGCCCTGCTCTATACATACCCCGGGATGCTGCCCTGCTCTATACATACCCCGGGATGCTGCCCTGCTCTATACATACCCCGGGATTCCGCCCTGCTCTGAAAATACCCCGGGATGCTGCCCTGTTCTGTACATACCCCGGGATGCTGCCCTGCTCTATACATACCCCGGGATGCTGCCCTGCTCTATACATACCCCGGGATGCTGCCCTGCTCTATACATACCCCGGGATTCCGCCCTGCTCTGAAAATACCCCGGGATGCTGCCCTGTTCTGTACATACCCCGGGATGCTGCCCTGCTCTATACATACCCCGGTATGCTGCCCTGCTCTATACATACCCCGGGATGCCGCCCTGCTCTATACATACCCCGTGATGCTGCCCTGTTCTGTACATGCCCCGGGATGCCGCCCTGCTCTGTACATACCCCGGGATGCCGCCCTGCTCTGTACATACCCCGGGATGCCGCCCTGCTCTATACATACCCCGGGATGCCGCCCTGCTCTATACATACCCCGGGATGCCGCCCTGCTCTGTACATACCCCGGGATGCCGCCCTGCTCTGTACATACCCCGGGATGCCGCCCTGCTCTGTACATACCCCGGGATGCCGCCCTGCTCTGTACATACCCCGGGATGCCGCCCTGCTCTGTACATACCCCGGGATGCCGCCCTGCTCTGTACATACCCCGGGATGCCGCCCTGCTCTGTACATACACCAAGGCACATATTGGCTGGAACAGTGACATCCAGCTATTCAGGAAAATTGTCAGGGCCCTCCCTACCTATTTATCATAATACATGAAATTTCACTTGTTATTATTTCACTCTGAGTAGGTTGTGAGCATGTCGTGATCTCGCTGCCCTTTCCAGTTATGAGCCTAGGTAGTAGGCTGCCTGATAAGGTGTGTGTTCAGTGTGTGCGTAGACCCAGTGTTCCTGTCTTACCTTGTGTGTGTGTGTGTGTGTGTGTGTGTGTGTGTCCTCCTCCTGCAGGTTGCGGCCAACACCCCCATTATGTACTCTCAGGAACTCTTCCAGCTCTCCCAGTATCTGCAGGTATGTATGGAATAACAGGGACACCTACTGGCCACACAGTGCTACTGCATGGCACTGTGCTTTTTATGTCTACTTTACTTTATCTGAAGATTTGAACTGTTCGCTCTTGCGATCAGCTCTGTCTTATGCTGACGGGCCCTACGTGTTATTATGCTGACGGGCCCTACGTGTTATTATGCTGACGGGCCCTAGAGCTAGGCCTAGGCTACCTGGCCTGATTATGCATAGAGCTAGGCCTAGGCTACCTGGCCTGATTATGCATAGAGCTAGGCCTAGGCTACCTGGCCTGATTATGCATAGAGCTAGGCCTAGGCTACCTGGCCTGATTATGCATAGAGCTAGGCCTAGGCTACCTGGCCTGATTATGCATAGAGCTAGGCTACCTGGCCTGATTATGCATAGAGCTAGGCTACCTGGCCTGATTATGCGTAGAGCTAGGCCTAGGCTACCTGGCCTGATTATGCATAGAGCTAGGCTACCTGGCCTGATTATGCATAGAGCTAGGCTACCTGGCCTGATTATGTGTAGAGCTCGGCCCAGGCTATGTGGTCTGATTATGCATAGAGCTAGGCCTAGGCTACCTGGCCTGATTATGCATAGAGCTAGGCCTAGGCTACCTGGCCTGATTATGCATAGAGCTAGGCCTAGGCTACCTGGCCTGATTATGCGTAGAGCTAGGCCTAGGCTACCTGGCCTGATTATGCATAGAGCTAGGCTACCTGGCCTGATTATGCATAGAGCTAGGCTACCTGGCCTGATTATGTGTAGAGCTCGGCCCAGGCTATGTGGTCTGATTATGCATAGAGCTAGGCCTAGGCTACCTGGCCTGATTATGCATAGAGCTAGGCCTAGGCTACCTGGCCTGATTATGCATAGAGCTAGGCCTAGGCTACCTGGCCTGATTATGCATAGAGCTAGGCCTAGGCTACCTGGCCTGACTATGCATAGAGCTAGGCTACCTGGCCTGATTATGCATAGAGCTAGGCTACCTGGCCTGATTATGCATAGAGCTAGGCCTGGTATCAGATCCCCAAATGGGCACATTATATATTTCTGATTGTCTTAACTCCCCATCACTGGAGCTTCTCAAAGTAATTTTATCTTTGCCTCAAAAAGCAAGTAAACAAAGTGTGTTTTTACATCCATTGAGAATGACAATAGTTCCTCAATTTTGTCCTATTTAAAAACCTCTTTCCAGTCCTCTCCCTTTCCATAACCACACGGCATGACAGGGGAAATATGTAATCTGGTGGTAATGTCATAAAATAGGCCTACCTGGTTACTCCTTATCCCTTGCAAATAGCCTACAGATGTTTCTGTCCAGACCTCACTGGCACAGGGAAACTCTGATACCATGTTGCAAGTTTGCTAGCCAGAGCTTCAGGCACAAGTTAATAGTTGACACAATGTTTCAAGTACCTTGTGGACAGGCCATGCATAGCCAATGTGATTTATGGGATATTTATTTTTATCAGGATATTTTCTACCTGCAGGCTGCAATGTTTTTAATTTGTTGGCTTTATGAAGGCTATTTTTACATGTTGTCAATGGTTACTATTTAGGTTTTTCACTTTCATTTAGATTTGAATAGAATTTTGATTAACTACATGACAATGATTTTGACATATGGAGACGTTATTATAAATGAAATTAAACTGTTCCAAGAAATATGTGCATATGAAAATCATAACTGGCAGGAACATCAGTAGAAATGGTCATTTCTAGGCCTAGCTGACCTGATAAAATGGAAAGGCTGCCGACAGCCTATTACCTGCAACTTCAGGAGCGTAAGTGCAGAATCTGTGAAGGCCGGGAGGAGGAGGAAGGAGGAGGAGGGTCGATGAGGAGGGTCGAGGTCCGGAACAGGTTTTTTTTCTTCTGGTTAGGTATCTTGATCTCTGGCTCCCTCTTTTTAGTAATGCGTCTTAATTTTTAATCACAGTGCTTAAAGCATCAGGCAAGCTCATTAGATGGATGACTGACGATGGATACAGCTTGGTGTGTGTGTGTGTGTGTGTGTGTGTGTGTGTGTGTGTGTGTGTGTGTGTGTGTGTGTGTGTGTTAGAGGTCGACCGATTATGATTTTTCAACGCCGATGCCGGTTATTGGAGGACCAAAAAAAGCCGATGCTGATTAATCGGCCGATTTTTCTTTTTTTATTTTTTTTATTTGTAATAATGACAATTACAACGATACTGAATGAACACTTATTTTAACTTAATATAATACATCAATAAAATCAATTTAGCCTCAAATAAATAATGAAACATGTTCAATTTGATTTAAATAATGCAAAAACAAAGTGTTGAAGGAGAAAGTAAAAGTGCAATATGTGCCATGTAAAAAAGCTAACGTTTAAGTTCCTTGCGCAGAACATGAGAACATTTGAAAGCTGGTGGTTCCTTTTAACATGAGTCTTCAATATTCCCAGGTAAGAAGTTTTAGGTTGTAGTTATTATAGGAATTATAGGACTATTTCTCTCTAAACGATTTGTATTTCATATACCTTTGACTATTGGATGTTCTTATAGGCACTTTAGTATTGCCAGTGTAACAGTATAGCTTCCGTCTCTCTCCTCGCTCCTACCTGGGCTCAAACCAGGAACACATCGACAACAGCCACCCTCGAAGCAGCGTTACCCATGCAGAGCAAGGGGAACAACTACTCCATGTCTCAGAGCGAGTGACATTTGAAACGCAATTAGCGCGCACCTGCTAACTAGCTAGCCATTTCACATCGGTTACACCAGCCTAATCTTGGGAGTTGACAGGCTTGAAGTCATAAACAGCGCAATGCTTGAAGAAGAGCTGCTGGCAAAACGCACGAAAGTGCTGTTTGAATGAATGCTTACGAGCCTGCTGGTGCCTACCACCGCTCAGTCAGACTGCTCTATCAAATATCAAATCATAGACTTAATTATAATATAATAAACACGGAAATACGAGCCTTAGGTCATTAATATGGTCGAATCCGGAAACTATCATCTCGAAAACAAAACGTTTTTTTCTTTCAGTGAAATACGGAACCGTTCCGTATTTTATCTAACGGGTGGCATCCCTAAGTCTAAATATTCCTGTTACATTGTACAACCTTCAATGTTATGTCATAATTAATTACGGCCTTTGTTAGGAATAAATGGACTTCACACAGAGAAGTGACACAATTTCCCTAGTTATAAGAAATTCATGTTAGCAGGCAATATTAACTAAATATGCAGGTTTAAAAATATATACTTGTGTATTGATTTTAAAGAAAGGCATTGATGTTTATGGTTAGGTACATTGGTGCAACGACAGTGCTTTTTTTCGTAAATGCGCTTGTTAAATCATCACCCGTTTGTCGAAGTAGGCTGTGATTCGATGAGAAATTAACAGGCACCGCATCGATTATATGCAACGCAGGACACATTAGATAAACTAGTAATATCATCAACCATGTGTAGTTAACTAGTGATTATGTTAAGATTGATATTTTTTTATAAGATAAGTTTAATGCTAGCTAGCAACTTACCTTGGCTTCTTGCTGCCCTCGCGTAACAGGTAGTCAGCCTGCCATGCAGGCTCCTCGTGGAGTGCAATGTAAGGCAGGTGGTTAGAGCGTTGGACTAGTAACCAGAAGGTTGCAAAAACGAATTCCCCCTGAACAAGGCAGTTAACCCCCGTTCCTAGGCCCTCATTGGAAATAAGAATGTGTTTTTAATCTGACTTGCCTAGTTAAATAAAGGTGTAAAAAAAAAAAAAAAAAATCTGCAAATCGGTGGCCAAAAATAGCGATTACCGATTGTTATGAAAACTTGAAATCGGCCCTAATTAATCGGCCATTCCAATTAATCGGTTGACCTCTAGTGTGTGTGCAGCTGAAATCGGAAGTTTACATACACTTAGGTTGGAGTCATTAAAACTCTTTTTTTCAACCACTCCACAAATTTCTTGTTAACAAACTATAGTTTTGGCAAGTCGGTTAGGACATCTACTTTGTGCATGACACAAGTAATTTTTCCAGCAATTGTTTACAGACAGATTATTTCACTTATAATTCACTGTATCACAATTCCAGTGGGTCAGAAGTTTACGTACACTAAGTTGACTGTGCCTTTAACCTCTCTGGGCCAGTGGGACGCTTGCCACCTACTCAACAGCCAGTGTAATCCCGTGGCGCGATATTCAAATACCTTAGAAATGCTATTACTTCAATTTCTCAAACATATGACTATTTTACACCATTTTAAAGACAAGACTCTCGTTAATCTAACCACACTGTCCGATTTCAAAAAGGCTGTACAACAAAAGCAGAACATTAGATTATGTCAGCAGAGTACCCAGCCAGAAATAATCAGACACCCATTTTTCAAGCTAGCATATAATGTCACATAAACCCAAACCACAGCTAAATGCAGCACTAACCTTTGATCTTCATCAGATGACAATCCTAGGACATTATGTTATACAATACATGCATGTTTTGTTCAATCAAGTTCATTTTTATATCAAAAACCAGCTTTTTACATTAGCATGTGACTAGCATTCCCACCGAACACTTCCGGTGAATTTACTAAATTACTCTTGATAAACGTTCACAAAAAACATAACAATTATTTTAAGAATTATAGATACAGAACTCCTTTATGCACTCGCTATGTCCGATTTTAAAATAGCTTTTCGGTGAAAGCACATTTTGCAATATTCTGAGTAGATAGCCCGGCCATCACAGGCTAGCTATTTTGACACCCACCAAGTGTGGTACTCACCAAACTCCGATTTACTATTAGAAAAGTTTGATTACCTTTGCTGTTCTTCGTCAGAATGCACTCCCAGGACTTCTACATCAATAACAAATGTTGGTTTGGTTCCAAATAATCCATAGTTAAATCCAAACAGCGGCGTTTTGTTCGTGCGTTCAAGACACTATCCGAAGGGTAAAGAAGGGTGACGCGCCTGACGCGTTTCGTGACAAAAAACTTCAAAATATTCCATTACCGTACTTCGAAGCATGTCAAACGCTGTTTAAAATCAATTTTTATGCTATTTTTCTCGTAAAAAAGCGATAATATTCCGACCGGGAGTGGTTGTTTTCGTTCAAAGAGAGAGAAAGTAAACATGGTGTCGGCTCGTGCACGCGCCTCCAGTCTCATTGTCCCCAGATCGACCACTTACCAAATGCGCTAATGTTTTTCAGCCATGGCCTGCAAAGCCACCATTCATTGTTCTGGCGCCTTCTGAGAGCCTATGGGAGCGTTAGAAAATGTCACGTTATGCCAGAGATCCCCTGTTTTGGTTACAGATGATCAAGAAGGCCAAGAAATAGTCAGAGAGAGCGCTTCCTGTTTGGAATCTTCTCAGGTTTTGGCCTGCCAAATGAGTTCTGTTATACTCAGACACCATTCAAACAGTTTTAGAAACTTTAGGGTGTTTTCTATCCAAATCAAACAATTATATGCATATTCTAGTTACTGGGCAGGAGTAGTAACCAGATTAAATCGGGTATGTTTTTTATCCGGACGTGCAAATACTGCCCCCTATCCCCAACAGGTTAAACAGCTTGGAAAATTCCAGAAAATTATGTCATGGCTTTAGAAGCTTCTGATAGGCTAATTGACATAATTAGAGTCAATTGGAGGTGTACCTGTGGATGTATTTCAAGGCCTACCTTCAAACTCAGTGCCTTTTTGCTTGACATCATGGGAAAATCAAGAGATCAGCCAAGACCTCAGAAAAACAATTGTAGACTTCCACAAGTCTGGTTCATCCTTGGGAGGATTTTCCAAACGCCTGAAGGTACCACGTTCATCTGTACAAACAATAGTACGCAAGTATAAACACCATGGGACCACGCAGCCGTCATACCGCTCAGGAAGGAGACGTGTTCTGTCTCCTAGACAGAACGTACTTTGGTGTGAAAAGTGCAAATCAATCCCAGAACAACAGCAAAAGACCTTGTGAAGATGCTGGAGGAAACGGGTACAAAAGTATCTATATCCACAGTAAAACGAGTCCTATATCGACGTAACCTGAAAAGCCGCTCAGCAAGGAAGAAGCCACTGCATCACAAAGCCCTGACCTCAATCCTGTAGACAATTGTGGGCAGAACTGAAAAAGCATGTGCGAGCAAGGAGGCCTACAAACCTGACTTAGTTACACTAGCTCTGTCAGGAGGAATGGGCCACAATTCACCCAACTTATTGTTGGAAGCTTGTGGAAGGCTACCCCAAACGTTTGACCCAAGTTAAGCAATTTAAAGGCAATGCTACCAAATACTAATTGAGTGTATGTAAACTTCTGACCCACTGGGAATGTGATGAAATAAATAAAAGCTGAAATAAATCATTCTCTCTTCTATTATTCTGACATTTCACATTCTTAAAATAAAGTGTTGATCCTACCTGACCAAAAACAGGGAATTTTTACTAGGATTAAATGTCAGGAATTGTGAAACTGAGTTTAAATGTATTTGGCTAAGGTGTATGTAAACTTCTGATTAACTGTATGTTATGTTTCCTCATAGTTATGCGTTATTCACTGTATATTTATTTATGTGCATTTCATCATTAGTGTCCAGGACCCAGTTGTACAGGGCGGGGTGCAGACCCAGTGCCCTGGGTGTAATAATGAGCTTGGAGAGTACTATGGTGTTGATGGCTGACCTATAGTCAATGAACAGTGTTTTGATGTAGGTATTCATCTTGTTGGGATGGGATAGGGCAGTGTGTAGTGTGATGGTGATTGCATCGTCTGTGGATCTATTAGGGCGGTAAGGAAATTGGAGTGGGTCCAGGGTGTTAGGTAAGATGGAAGGTGATATGATCCTTGACTAGTCTCTCAAAGAACTTCATGATGACAGAAGTGAGTGCTATGGGATGATAGTCATTTAGTTCAGTTACCTTTTGCTTTCTTGGGTACAGGAACAATGGTGGTCATCTTGAAGCAGGTGGGGACAGCAGACTGGGATAGAGAGAGATTGAATATGTACGTAAACACTCCAGACAGCTGGTCTGCGCATGCTCCTAGGACGCGGCTAGAGATGCCGGACCAGCCCTGCGACGGTTAACGCTCTTACATGTCTTACTCACTTCGGCCACAGAGAAGGAGAGCCCACAGTCCTTGGTAGCGGACCGCGTCGGTGGCGCTGTGTTATCCTCAAAGCGGGCAAAGAAGGTGTTTAGCTTGTCCGGAAGCAAGACGTGGGTGTCTGTGACGTGGCTGGTTTTCCCTTTATAATTTCTGACTGTCTGGAGTCCCTGCCACATGTGTCTCGTGTCTGAGCTGTTGAATTGCGACTCCATGTTGTCTCTGTACTGACATTTTGCCTGTTTGATTGCCTTACAGAAGGAATAACTACACTGTTTGTATTCAACCGTATTACCAGTCACCTTGCCATGCTTAAATGCGATGGTTCGCGCTTTGTTTTGCGTGAATGTTGCCATCTATCCACAGTTTCTGGTTTGGGTAGGTTTTAATAGTTTCTTTACCTCGCCCCGCTCTCTCCTTCCCTCTCCTCTCTCGCCCTTTCTCTCCTGGTCTCCTTCTCTCTCTCCCCCTCCTCTCTCCCCCTCCTCCTCTCTCCCTCCCTCGCCCCTCTCTCCCCCCCGGCAGGAGGCCCTACACAGAGAGCAGATGTTGGAGCAGAAGTTGGCAACGCTGCAGTGCCTACTGGCCACCACGCAGGAGGCTTCAGAGAGCAGCTGGCAGGTACTGTTAGTGTTTTGGAATTTTATTGACAGATATAGGTTAAAATGGTGAGATGATGCAACACAGGAAGTTGGCGGAATAGAATGTAACCACTGCCTCCAGTGCCAATATGTGGTCCTGAGTCGTTAGCAGTACCACCAGACCCTGATACTTAAGCCCTGTGTTGTATCCAGCCCTGTGTTGTATCCAGCCCTGTGTTGTATCCAGCCCTGTGTTGTATCCAGCCCTGTGTTGTAACCAGCCCTGTGTTGTATCCAGCCCTGTGTTGTAACCAGCCCTGTGTTGTAACCAGCCCTGTGTTGTAACCAGCCCTGTGTTGTATCCAGCCCTGTGTTGTAACCAGCCCTGTGTTGTAACCAGCCCCGTGTTGTATCCAGCCCCGTGTTGTATCCAGCTACTGAATCTGCACCACAACTGACCTTTTACTGCTTTGTAAAACGCAGTTGCATTTCCTTACACAGAGGAGAGCATGATTTGCGTGAATTTGTACGTCCCATGTAATGGAAGTGGTAACGATGAGTAGAAATTCTTTGTTTTCTGGCATGTCTACATCCTCTTATCCTAATTGTTTTCTGACGCGGCTAAATGCTCTGTTTTCAGACGCGGCTAAATGCTCTGTTTTCAGACGCGGCTAAATGCTCTGTTTTCGGACGCGGCTAAATGCTCTGTTTTCGGACGCCGTTAAATGCTCTGTTTCCGGACGCGGCTAAATGCTCTGTTTCCGGACGCGGTTAAATGCTCTGTTTTTGGACGCGGCTAAATGCTCTGTTTTTGGACGTGGCTAAATCATACATAATGTTGCTGCCACCGTCTCTTATGACCGAAAAGAGCTTCTGGACATCAGAACTGGGATTACTCTCCTCAAACTGGACGAGGAGTTCTTCTTCGATGAGTCGGATGGTAGGGATATACTACGGACACCAGGCCCAGATCCCCGTGATTCTCTGGAAAAGGAAACGTAGGTTTCGCGGAAAGAGATCAGGATGCCTTGTGAGGATAAGACAATGAGTTTTGCCAGCTAACGTTCAATCGCTAGAAAACAAATCGGACGAACTGAAAGCACATATATCCTACCAACGGGACATTCTGTAATATCTTATGTTTCACCGATTCGTTGCTGAACGACGACACTAAGAACATACAGAAGGCTGGTTATACACTCCATCGGCAGGATAGAGCAGCAGCCTCTGGAGACACGGGGCCTTTTTTTTGTAAACAATAGCTGGTGCACGATATCTAAGGAAGTCTCAAGGTTTTGCTCGCCTGAAGTAGAGTATCTCATGATAAGCTGTAGACCACACGATCTACCTAGAGAGTCTGTATTTTTCGTAGCTGTTTACATACCACCACAGACTGAGGCTGGCACTAAGGCAGCATTGATTGAGCTGTATTCCACCATAAGCAAACAGGAAAACGCTCATCCAGAGGCGGCGCTCCTAGTGGCAGGGGACTTTAATGCAAGGGAACTCACATCAGTTATACCAAATTTCTGTCAGCATGTTAAATGTGCAAACAGAGGGAAAAAAAATTCTAGACCACCTTTACTCCACACACAGAGATGCATACAAAGCTCTCCCTTGCCCTCCATTTGGCAAATCTGACCATAATTATATCCTCCTGATTCCTGCTTACAAGCAAAAACTAAAGCAGGAAGTACCAGTGACTCGGTCTATAAAAAAGTGGTCAGATGAAGCAGATGCTAAACTACAGGACTGTTTTGTTATCACAGACTGGAACATGTTCTGGGATTCTTCCGATGGCATTGAGGAGTACACCACATCAGTCACTGGCTTTATCAATAAGTGCATCGAGAACGTCGTCCCCACAGTGACTGTACGTACATACCCCAACCAGAAGCCAAGGATTACAGACAACATCCGCACCGAGCTAAAGGCTTGAGCTGCAGCTTTCAAGGAGCGTGACACTAACCCGGAAGCTTATAAGAAATCCCGCTATGCCCTCAGACGAACCATCAAACAGGCAAAACGTCAACACAGGACTAAGATCGAACCATACTACACCGGCTCTGACGCTCGTCAGATGTGGCAGGGCTTGCAAACTATTACAGACTACAAATGGAAGCACAGCCGAGAGCTGCCCAGTGACAGGAGCTTACCAGCTCCTGTCACTGGGCCTAGTCACTTCTATGCTCGCTTCGAGGCGAGTAACACTGAAATATGCATGAGAGCACCAGGCGTTCCGGACGACTGTGTGATAACACTCTCGGTAGCCGATGTGAGCAAGACCTTTAAACAGGTCAACATTCACAAAGCTGCGGGGCCAGATGGATTACCAGGACGTGTGCTCAAAGCATGCACTGACCAACTGGCAAGTGTCTTCACTGACATGTTCAACCTCTCCTTGATTGAGTCTGTAATACCTACATGTTTCACATAGACCACCATAGTCCCTGTGTCCAAGGAAGCGAAGGTAACCTGCCTATATGATTACCGCCCCGTAGCACTCACTTCGGTAGCCATGAAATGCTTTGAAAGGCTGGTCATGGCTCACATCAACAGCATCCTCCCGGACACTCTCCATAGCAGAGTAGCCGCACACAAGCCTAAGATCACCATGCGCAATGCCAAGCGTCAGCTGGAGTGGTGTAAAGCTCGCCGCCATTGGACTCTGGAGCAGTGGAAACGCATTCTCTGGAGTGATGAATCACGCTTTACCATCTGGCAGTCCTGACGGAAGAATCTGGGTTTGGTGGATACCAGCAGAACGCTACCTGTCCGAAATGCATAGTGCCAATTGTAATGTTTGGTGGAGGAGGAATAATGGTCTGGGCTGTTTTTCATGGTTCAGGCCCCTTAGTTCCAGTGAAGGGAAATCTTAACGCTACAGCATGAAATTACATTATAGACGATTCTGTCCTTCCAACTTTGTGGCATCAGTTTGGGGAAGGCCCTTTCCTGTTTCAGCATGACAATGCCCCCGTGTCCAAAGCAAGGTCCATACAGAAATGGTTTGTCTAGATCGATGTGGAAGAACTTAACTGTCCTGCATAGAGCCCTGACCTCAACCCCATCGAACACCTTTGGATGAATTGGAACGGCAACTGCGAGCCAGGCCTAATCGCCCAACATCAGTGCCTGACCTCACTAATGCTCGTGGTTGAATGGAAGCAAGTCCCCGCAGCGATGTTCCAACATCTAGTGTAAAGTCTTCCCAGAAGAGTGGAGGCTGTTAGAGCAGCAAAGGGGGACCAACTAAATAGTAATGGCCATGATTTTGTAATGAGATGTTCGACGACCAGGTGTCCACATACTCTTGGCCATGTAGTGTATGTAAAACACTGGAAAATCACATCTTTGACTGCAGTGGGCCTTAATCTCAAGAGAAGACAGGTTAAAGACTCAATGTTCTCTTACATATAGGCCTAGACAATGTCCAAAACAACTAACACACTGAATTCAATGTTCAGTCATTTTAATTGTAAAGTCATGTCTTTCTACACAATACCACAACACATTTTATTCCAATCTGGGAGGTAAACTCGATTAAGAATTCAATAATTTTGCTATGTATTTACTGTATTTATTGTACTGACCCATCTCTCTCTCTCTCTTTCTCTCTCTCTCTCCCTGCTAGGCTCTGATAGATGAGGACCGGCTTCTCTCCAGACTAGAGGTGATGGGCAACCAGCTACAGTCCTACTCTAAAGTAAGAACATTTAAATGATAAATACTGATAAATACTGAAGTAAGAACATTTTTTAAATAAATCTGACCAAGACAATATATACTGAACAAAAATATAAACGCAACATGTAAAGTGTTGGTCCCATGTTTCATGAGCTGAAATAAAAAAATCACAGATTATTTTTCAGATGCACAAAAAAAAATGTATTTCTCTCAAATTTTTGGCACAAATTTGTTTACATCCCTGTTATTGAGCATTTCTCCCTTTGCCAAGATAATCCATCCACCTGACAGGTGTGGCATATCAAGAAGCTGATTAAACAGCATGGTCATTACACAAGCCTTCCAGGGCCAACCCATGGCCACGGCCCAGTCATGGGATAGCCATAGATTAGGCCTAACGAATTGACTGATTTCTTTATATGAACTAAATCAGTAATATCGTTGAAATTGATGCTTTTATATTTTTGTTCAGTATGTACAGTATGTGTGTACAGTGCATTTGGAAAGTATTCAGACCCCTTGAATTCTACACATTTTATTACATTACAGCCTTAACCTGAAATTGATTTAAATTGTTTTATTTCGTCATCAATCTATACAGAATACCCCATAATGACAAAGCAAAAACAGACCCTATACTCAATACTTTGTTGAAACACCTTTGTCAGCGATTACAGCCTCGAGTCTTCTTGCGTATGATGCTACACGCTTGGCTCACCTGTACTTGAGATGTTTTATTTGATCTATTTTAGAATAAGGCTGTAAGGTAACAATATGTGGAAATAGGCAAGGGGTCTGAATACTTTACGAATGCAGTGTGTGTACAGTACCTGTCAAAAATGTAGCCACACCTACTCATTCAAGGGTTTTCCTTTATTTTTACTATTTTCTACATTGTAGAATAATAGTGAAGACATCAAAACTATGAAATAACACACATGGAATCATGTAGTAACCAAAAAAGTGTTGAGGAAAGTTTATTCAAGTGCAGTCGCAAAAACCATCAAGAGCTATGATGAAACTGGCTCTCATGAGAACCACCACAGGAAAGGAAGACCCAGAGTTTTTATTTATTTATTTTATTTCACCTTTATTTAACCAGGTAGGCAAGTTGAGAACAAGTTCTCATTTATAATTGCGACCTGGCCAAGATAAAGCAAAGCAGTTCGACAACATACAAAAACACAGAGTTACACATGGAGTAAAACAACATACAATCAATGATGCAGTAGAAAAAATAAGACTATATACAATGTGAGCAAATGATGTGAGATAATGGAGGTAAAGGCAAAAAAAATGCCATGGTGGCAAAGTAAATAAAGTATGGCAAGAAAAACACTGGAATGGTAGATTTGTAGTTTGAAGAAAGTTAAAAGTTAAAATATAAATAATATGGTGCAAAGGAGCAAAATAAATAAATACAGTAGGGGAAAAGGTAGTAGTTTGGGCTCAATTAAAGATGGGCTATGTACAGGTGCAGAGATCTGTGAGCTGCTCTGACAGCTGGTGCTTAAAGCTAGTGAGGGAGATAAGTGTTTCCAGTTTTAGAGATTTTTGTAGTTCGTTCCAGTCATTGGCAGCTGAGAACTGGAAGGAGAGACGACCAAAGGAGGAGTTGGCTTTAGGGGTGACCAGAGAGATATACCTGCTGGAGCGCGTGCTACAGGTGGGTGCTGCTATGGTGACCAGTGAGCGGAGATAAGGGGGGACTTTACCTAGCAGGGTCTTGTAGATGACCTGGAGCCAATGTGTTTGGCGACGATTATGAAGTGAAGGCCAGCCAACGAGAGCATACAGGTCGCAGTGGTGGGTTGTATATGGGGCTTTGGTGACAAAACGGATGGCACTGTGATAGATTGCATCCAGCTTGTTGAGTAGGGTATTGGAGGCTATTTTGTAAATGACATCGCCGAAGTCGAGGATTGGTAGGATGGTCAGTTTTACGAGGGTATGTTTGGCAGCATGAGTGAAGGATGCTTTGTTGCGAAATAGGAAGCCAATTCTAGATTTCACTTTGGATTGGAGATGATTGATGTGAGTCTGGAAGGAGAGTTTACAGTCTAACCAGACACCTAGGTATTTGTAGTTGTCCACAAATTCTAAGTTAGAACCGTCCAGAGAAGTTATGCTGGATGGGCGGGCAGGTGCAGGCAGCGATCGGTTGAAGAGCATGCATTTAGTTTTACTTGTGTTTAGGAGCAGTTGGAGACCACGGAAGGAGAGTTGAATGGCATTGAAGCTCGTCTGGAGGGTTGTTAACACAGTGTCCAAAGAAGGGCCAGAAGTATACAAAATGGTGTCGTCTGCGTAGAGGTGGATCAGAGATTCACCAGCAGCAAGAGCGACATCATTTATGTATACAGAGAAAAGAGTTGGCCCAAGAATTGAACCCTGTGGTACCCCCATAGAGACTGCCAGAGGTCCAGACAGTAGGCCCTCCGATTTGACACACTGAACTCTGTCAGAGAAGTAGTTGGTGAACCAGGCGACGCAATCGTTTGAGAAACCAAGGCTACTAAGTCTGCCGATGAGGATGTGGTGATTAACAGAGTCAAAAGCTTTGGCCAGGTCAATGAATACGGCAGCACAGTAATGTTTCTTATCGATGGCGGTTACGATGTCGTTTAGGACCTTGAGCGTGGCTGAGGTGCACCCATGACCAGCTCTGAAACCAGATTGCATAGCGGAGAGGGTGCGGTGGGATTCAAAATAGTCGGTAATCTGTTTGTTGACTTGGCTTTCGAAGACCTTAGAAAGGCAGGGTAGGATGGATATAGGTCTGTAGCAATTTGGGTCAAGAGTGTCACCTCCTTTGAAGAGGGGGATGACAGCAGCTGCTTTCCAATCTGTGGGAATCTCAGACGACACGAAAGAGAGGTTGAACAGGCTAGTAATAGGGGTTGCAATAATTTCGGCAGATAATTTTAGAAAGAAAGGGTCCAGATTGTCAAGCCCAGCTGATTTGTAGGGGTCCAGATTTTGCAGCTCTTTCAGAACATCAGCTGAATGGATTTGGGAGAAGGAGAAATGGGGGAGGCTTGGGCGAGTAGCTGTGGGGGGTGCAGTGCTGTTGAATGCAGTAGGGGTAGTTAGGTGGAAAGCATGGCCAGCCGTAGAAAAATGCTTATTGAAATTCTCAATTATAGTGGGCTTATCGGTGGTGACAGAGTTTCCTATCCTCAGTGCAGTGGGCAGTTGGGAGGAGGTGTTCTTATTCTCCATGGACTTTACAATGTCCCAGAACTTTTTAGAGTTGGAGTTGCACGAAGCAAATTTCTGTTTGAAAAAGCTAGCCTTGGCGTTTCTAACTGCCTGTGTGTATTGGTTTCTAACTTCCCTAAAAAGTTGCATATCGCGGGGGCAGTTCGATGCTAATGCAGAACGCCACAGGATATTTTTGTGTTGGTTAAGGGCAGTCAGGTCTGGGGAGAACCAAGGGCTATATCTGTTCCTGGTTCTAAATTTCTTGAAAGGGGCATGCTTATTTAAGATGGAGAGGAAGGCATTTTAAAAAAATAACCAGGCATCCTCTACTGACGGGATGAGGTCAATATCCTTCCAGGATACCAGGGCCAGGTCGATTAGAAAGGCTTGCTCGTTGAAATGTTTCAGGGAGCGTTTGACAGTGATGAGTGGAGGTCGTTTGACCGCTGACCCATTACGGGTGCAGGCAATGAGGCAGTGATCGCTGAGATCTTGGTTGAAAACAGCAGAGGTGTAATTAGAGGGCACATTGGTTAGGATGATATCTATGAGGGTGCCAGTGTTTGCGGCTTTGGGGTTGTACCTGGTGGGTTCATTAATAATTTGTGTGAGATTGAGGGCATCAAGCTTGGATTGTAGAATGGCTGGGGTGTTAAGCATGTCCCAGTTTAGGTCGCCTAGTAGCACGAGCTCTGAAGATAGATGGGGGGCAATCAGTTCACATATGGTGTCCAGAGCACAGCTAGGGGCCGAGGGGGGTCTATAGCAGGCGGCAACTGTGAGAGACTTGTTTTTGGAGAGGTGGATTTTTAAAAGTAGAAGTTCAAATTGTTTGGGTACAGACCTGGATAGCAGGACAGAACTCTGCAAGCTATCTCTGCAGTAGATTGCAACACCGCCCCCTTTGGTCGTTCTATCTTGTCTGAAAACGTTGTAGTTAGGGATGAAGATTTCACAGTTTTTGGTGGACTTCCTAAGCCAAGATTCAGACACAGCTAGGACATCCGGGTTGGCAGAGTGTGCTAAAGCAGTGAATAAAACAAACTTAGGGAGGAGGCTTCTAATGTTAACATGCATGAAACCAAGGCTATTACGGTTACAGAAGTCATCAAAAGAGAGCGCCTGGGGAGTAGGTGTGGAGCCAGGCACTGCAGGGCCTGGATTCACCTCTACATCCCCAGCGGAACAGAGAAGAATAAGTATGAGGGTACGGCTAAAAGCTATAAGAATTGGTCGTCTGTGACGTCCAGAATAGAGAGAAAAAGGAGCAGGTATCTGGGGGCGATAAAATAGCTTCAAGGTATAATGTACAGACAAAGGTATGGTGGGATGTGAGTACAGAGGAGGTAAACCTAGGCATTTAGTGATTATGAGAGAGATATTGTCTCTAGAAACATCATTGAAACCAGAAGATGTCATAGCATGTGTGGGTGGAGGAACTGAGAGGTTGGATAAGGTATAATGAGCAGGGCTAGAGGCTCTACAGTGAAATAAGCCAATAAACACTAACCAGAACAGCAATGGACAAGGCATATTGACATTAAGGAGAGGCATGCTTAGCCGAGTGATCAGAGGGTCCAGTGAGATTCAGACAGCTAGCCGGGCCATAGGTAGCAAGCTGGTGGAAGATGGGAGGGAGGTCTGTTTTTAGCAGCCTCGTGCGTTTCCGTCTGTGGGTTAGTGGGGTTCCGTGTGGAAGGGGGGACCTGTCCAAGTTGGCAAAATAGTTAGTTATAGTGGCCCAAGAAAAGTGTCCGACAGACCTATTCAGATCGCAGCCGAAAAGACAGCTAACGATTAGCTGGCCGCAGATGGGCGATCAGGTTACGTCGCGACGGAGGGGCCAGTTGGACAACTCCCTCGGGCAGATAACGTCGGTGATCCAGTCGTGAAGACCCAATGGGGCTCCGCATCGGCAGTAAAACGGGTCAGGATAGGTGAGTTGTAGCCCAGGAGACACTTCAGCTGGCTAGCTCAGGAATAGCCCACGAGTGGCTGACGGAATTCTTCAGCTGGCTAGCTAGCTAGCTCCGTAATAGTGTGTGTTAATTCCGAGACCGACGTTGCCAATAGTCACTCAGGTAGCAGCTAGTTAGCTGCAAGATCCAGGTGTAAATGTCCAGAGCCTGCGGTAGAAATCGAGGAAAGGAGAGAGAATAGGTCCGATATGCTCTGGTCTGAGTCGCGCTGTACAAAAACTGGCGATAGCTTTTCGAGCTAATGGATAGCTGAGGACAGCTAACCGTAGCTAGCTGAACTTCAACGTTAGCCAGTGAAAATGGCTAACCTCTGGCTAGCTTCTGTCGTGGAATTCAGATGAGGTAAATAATACTTTCTTTTTTTTTTTTAAATTGATGAGGCGGGTTGCAGGAGAGTGCTTTGAGGTTGAGTATTTAGAATAAAAAAAAATGTAAAAAGATAAGTGAAGAAAAAATATGTAAATATATATATATATATACACGGGACACGACAGGACGTCTGAACTGCTACGCCATCTTGGAAGCCATCTAGTTACCTCTGCTGCAGAAGATAAGTTCATTAGAGTTACCAGCCTCAGAAAATGCAGCCCAAATAAACACTTCACAGAGTTCAAGTAACAGACACATCTCAACATCATCTGTTCAGAGGAGACTGTCTGAATCAGGCCTTCATGGTCAAAATGCTGCAAAGAAACCACTGCCAAAGGACACCAATAATAAGAAGAGACTTGCTTGGGCCAAGAAACACGAGCAATAGACATTAGACCGGTGGAAATCTGTCCTTTGTTCTGAGGAGTCAAAATTTGAGATTTTTGGTTCCAACCGCTGTGTCTTTGTGAGACGCGGTGTGGGTGAGCGGATGATCTCCGTATGGAGGTGGAGGTGTGATGGTGTGGGGGTGCTTTGCTGGTGACAGTGATTTATTTAGAATTCAAGGCACACTTAACCAGCATGGCTACCACAGCATTCTGCAGCGATACGACATCCATCTGGTTTACGCTTAGTGGGGACTATCATTTGTTTTTCAACAGGACAGTGACCCAACACACCTTTAGGCTGTGTAAGGGCTATTTGACCAAGAAGGAGAGTGATGGAGTGCTGCATCAGATGACCTGGCCTCCACAATCCCCTGACCTCAACCCAATTGGGATGAGTTGGACCGCGGAGTGAAGGAGAAGCAGCCAGCATGTGTGGGAACTCCTTCAAGACTGTTGGAAAAAATATTCCAGGTGAAGCTGGTTGAGAGAATGCCAAGAGTGTGCAAGCTGTCATCAAGTCAAAGGGTGGCTACTTTGAAGAATCTCTTTGTTTAACACTTTATTTATTTTTTATTTTTTTACCTTTTATTTAACTAGGCAAGTCAGTTAAAAACAAATTCTTATTTACAATGACGGCCTACCGGGAATTGTAAGAATGACAGATTTTTACCTTGTCAGCCCGGGGATTTGATCCAGCAACCTTTGTTACTGGCCCAAAGTTCTAACCTCTAGGCTACCTGCCGCCCCAAACTACATGATTCCATATGTGTTATTTCATAGTATGACTTTGACATACTAATAGACAAGTAGAACTATGGACATACTAATAGACATGCATCTTTTGTCATGTATTTGGTTAAGAGTTATTTTGAGGGGACGTCTTTTTCTCTCTCCCTCTTTTTCTCTCTCCCTCCCTCTCTCTCTCTCTCTCTCTCTCCCTCTCTCTCTCTTCAGAACCAAACGGAGGATGGGATGCATAACGAGCTGGTAACTCTGCAGGAAGACAAACACAACTATGAGATTACTGCCAAAGAGTCCCTGAGGAGGGTCCTACAGGAGAAGATAGAGGTGGCTAGGAAGCTGTCAGAGGTTGAGGTGAGACTGACCTACCTGTTCAATCCACCTTATTTTCTAGCGCTTTTAAAGCACGGAAGCCAAACGTGGAAACAGCGGATACAACCTATTCCATGCAAATGCGTTGTTTTAATGAATATGCGCCTCTAGAAATTAGCTGATATACCGTATTATTGTCCTGCTTATGTGCCTGGACCTGTTTTAGGCTAAACTGCTGAGGAAAAAACCCATAACCCGCCCGATTGGTTGCCCAATCAGGCGATCTAGATGCACTTATTTCTAAATGAATATGCATTCAAAACACCAGACTTATTCAAAACACCAGACTTATTCAAAACACCAGACTTATTCAAATGACATGGGTTATTCACTGCAGTTTCCAGCCTAGAGTAGAGTTTTGTACTCACTTGAAAATGATTCAAACATTCTTCAGTACATTGTTTTTGTAGCCTGGGTAGGATACATTTGTTGGCCCTAAATTATGGTAGCTTTTGGACCTTGAACCTGGGGCCTGGGAGGGAGACCACTCAGCCTGGGGAGAGCACATGGAGCTACCTTGGACCCCTTGGCCTGGGAGGGAGACCACTCAGCCTGGGGAGAGTACATGGAGCTACCTTGGACCCCTTGGCCTAGGAGGGAGACCACTCAGCCTGGGGAGAGTACATGGAGCTACCTTGGACCCCTTGGCCTGGGAGGGAGACCACTCAGCCTGGGGAGAGTACATGGAGCTACCTTGGACCCCTTGGCCTGGGAGGGAGACCACTCAGCCTGGGGAGAGCACATGGAGTAGCTACCTTGGATTTCATGATCTGATCAGCGTTTTTTTCTGTCACTGTGTAAATTGACTGGATATATTCTTTGCAGTATTAAGCCAAACATTGAGCTTTTCTGGGATAATTCTGGGATAATATGCGTATCATATCCTGAATAAGAAGCATATAGGCTACGTCTGTCTTCATTTTTCTGTTGCGCAATTACCATGTTCGTTAGCCTGCTAACAGCCTATTGGAGGAGAGATGCATGCTTTCTCTTGCTCGCTGAATGTAGAATACGCTACAGCATTAACAGGCGGGGAGTTGGAAAGAAGAAGCCCATATTTTCCTGTAGTTAACACTGGCCTACATCCTGACAAAATACACCATATGAGTTTCCTGCTACTGTAGCTTTCTGGACCTTCTGAACTGTGGAGAACGGACCCAGACTGATCTGAATGGTTGCGTGACCAGGCCCAGTGAGAACGGACCCAGACTGATCCGGATGGTTGCGTGACCAGGCCCAGTGAGAACGGACCCAGACTGATCCGGATGGTTGCGTGACCAGGCCCAGTGAGAACGGACCCAGACTGATCCGGATGGTTGCGTGACCAGGCCCAGTGAGAACGGACCCAGACTGATCCGGATGGTTGCGTGACCAGGCCCAGTGAGAACGGACCCAGACTGATCCGGATGGTTGCGTGACTTGGCTGTAGGCAGTTCAGCATGAAACCAAACAAGATGTGTGAGTGGTTATTCAAGTGATCCTGCATCAGTTTACAGCGTATTGACAGTAATTGTGTGTTCACTTGAAAACAATACATTTCTCATTGGACTGTGTTATTGTAGCCATTTCTCATTGGACTGTGTTATTGTAGCCGTTCCTCATTGGACTGTGTTATTGGTAGAATACATTTTAGAGTATTTAATACATTGTAAATTGGGGACTACAGTAGCCGAGCTGTTAGACTCACCAACCTATACAAGAGGACAGTCTATTGTCCTGCTAATAGCTCATCATGGAAACGTCGTTTTCAAAATTCACAGCCTGCTACGCTTGTGAAAAACAAAATGCCTCGAGCTGTCATCACTACTGTAAATAAACACCGTATCTAGTGGTACAAATATATTATTGTATTCTATTTTTTTTAATTACGCACATCATTTTACATTTTTTCCTAACAAGTGGTTGCCATGGTGAATAATCCAATAATAATTGGAATGACACGGCTCTCAGAACTGATTTAAGAGGCGGATTTTAAAATGAAAATACTTGCAGAGCAATAAAATGTCCCTGTAGATCTAATTAAATTTAGAGGGTTGAAGGATTCTAAATTTAATATCCATGGGGGCAAATCTGGTTTGTGATATTGATTTAGAAATGTGAAACCTTACAGGGAATATCTAAGGGGCTTTTATATAATTATAATGCAGGGTTAATAATATAATAACAGATGGGCTCTCGGATCTCATTAAGAGGCTGCTTCTATCTTCAATATAATCATTCATTCAGAAGGTTAAACACACAGGTTTTAGACCTGCGGTAGGTTATAATAATCTGCCTTCTGGGAATGTTAAAAAGTTATGGTTGGAGTTAGAAATTTGTCTATCCAGAAGTATTAAAATCAACCAATGTCAGCCTTTCAATGCTTTATTATCCAAATGTTTAAAGTGCGTGTGGGCGACGGAGTGAAACAAAATGGTGCAGTTTGAGGCCATGAGGTGGAGAGTGATGCTGGAGATAAAATGAGTACAAAAAAAGGGAAATGAAGCTTGCAACACACATCTGATTCATTATGAATAGGATTTATTTTGTTTACATTCTTCATTGTAACCACAATGTCACAAATAAATAATTGAACACACACACGAGCAGATGAACTTGGTCAAAACATTTCTTTATTCAAGACTATCAGAAAGAATGTTGGTACTTAATTATTTTGATCCAAAGCCAAGAATGAGGGAGTTACTCAGCTTTATGCTGACAAATCCTCGCTGGACTCTTTCATTCAGTTTCTTCTTCAAGTCAGCAAAGAAGGACTCCGTGTTTCAGAAACTCACTTTATATAGAGGGGCTATCACTCTTTCACTCTGTGGTAAATACAGACAGTTTGTTATTTAGAATGATTTCTTTCTGTTTTTAGTGGGAGAGAAACCAAAAGCACACTGTGCCTATTTTTCAAAAATCGTCAGTCCACATGTCAAGTGACATTCCCCCATTTGTATTTACCCAAGCTCTCTTAATTCCAGGACCACTGACAGTTTGTTATTGTTGCCCGATGCTGGACTCTAGTGCCAGAAGAGAGATTCTCAGACTGAAAACACCTCCATTAATTTATGAAAAGATCATTTGTGCCACAGTTTAGACTACTGATAGATCAGCGTTCTAACTCCCCCTTGTGATAGTGTGGTGCAATGACAGAATGCCACCATCTACCACTAACGGTCGCGGCATAAACTCAAAACTTTTTCATGCCAACTTCAATTCAATTAATATAAAATGACACTTAGACTTGTATATTTGACCCTTTATAATCTAGAAATTGACTCTTTCTAATAATTGACTCTTGGTAAGTTTGCCACTGGCACTGCAGTAAGGAAGTAAAGTCGAATCCATTGCTTCCGTTGTTTGGCTGTGCCCACAGCAATGTTCCAAAATGAACTGGATTAGATTTAGAGTTAGATTTCGGGTTAGATTTGAGACTAGGTAGAGGTGGTCAGGAAGCTGTCAGAGGACGAGGTGAGACAGACCTTCATACCTGGCTGGGGCCTGTTCAGTACAGCACAATGTTGCTAAACATTTTCCAACATTTGTCTATTAGACATGGTAAAATACATGATTAAGCTTGTCCTGGCTGACTGTAGGCTAGGTGGAGTGGTTAAAAACATGATTAAGCTTGTCCTGGCTGACTGACTGCGGGCTGGGTGGAGTGGTTAAATACATGATTAAGCTTGTCCTGGCTGACTGCGGGCTGGGTGGAGTGGTTAAATACATGATTAAGCTTGTCCTGGCTGACTGCGGGCTGGGTGGAGTTCCATATTTATGATGGGTCTCCTGTGATTTTTTTTCCTTTTAGCGAAGCCTCAGTAACACGGAGGATGAGGGTTCCCACCTGAAGGAGATGAATGAATGTGTTGTGTATCTGATGTGATTCCTCCAGAGATCTCTCAGTAACACGGAGGATGAGTGTTCCCATCTGAAGGAGATGAAGGAGAGGAACCATGAAGAGCTGAGAGAACTGGCTAATAAATACAACGGAGCCATCAACGAGATCAAGGACCTCACTGACAAGATAAAGGTAGTGGTCAGAGGCCTCTATCTCAATTCGCTTTATTCCTCACTTCCTATCTCCTTGCCTCCTTCTCACCTGTACTGGAGAGAAGGTACAGGGTCCTTCCCCTATGATCTTCTCCTATGGGTTTTGGAGAAAGAGACGAGGAGATAGGATCCAGGAAATGGAGTAAGGATTCCTTGAGAAAAGTGCCAGGGTTTGGGGATGTGGAATAAGCCTTGACTTGATGTGGCAGAGATGAGTGATATTGCTATTTTAGTGACCAACCCCAACCAAAAAGTACCCATAGCATAATTTCGTGTGTGTTTTGTTTCTGTGTGTAGCTGGCGGAGGGTCGTCGGGAGGAGTTGAATCAGAAGGGTCAGCTGGAGAAGAAGGATCTCCAGCTTTGTATTGATGAGCTGGAGGAGAAGGAGCTGGCTCTGCAGGCCCGTATCGAGGCCTTACAGGCTGATAACGACTTCTCTAACGAACGCCTCACCGCCCTGCAAGGTGATATAACACACACACACACACACACACACACACACACACACACACACTGGTGCTGCAGACCTTTGCTGCGTAGTCATGAAAGATGCCATGGGTTATGGGTTAAATCTCCTCTCGATTTATGACTGCTGAAATGTCACTGTGTGGGGAAGAGTTTTCCCTAACCAAACCCAGCAGGGGAAACGGGTGATCTAGGATTGGCTTGTTTTAGTCACTCCACATTCTCTCTAATCTATTGTTGTTGTTGTTTCCAGTTGGTTTAGAACAGCTGCAAGAGAAAAGCATCAAGGACAACAACAGTTTAGGTGAGTGGCGGTCTGGGTGGGCCGGCGGTCTGGGTGGGCCGGCGGTCTGGGTGGGCCGGCCTTTTCCGTCAGTCTTGCTTCTTGTGTTCTGTGTGAACATTAGCTAGCTGCTGGTTACTGTAGATATTGGTTGTTTATCAAGCATGTAAGAATCCTGCTGTACCCAGGCTCTGTGTTTCTGTGTTGGGAGATCTGATACTGTATGGGGTGTGCAGTAGGAGTAACCATGATACTGTATGGGGTCGGCAGTAGGAGTAACCATGATACTGTATGGGATATGCACTAGGAGTAACCATGATACTGTATGGGATGGGCAGTAGGAGTAACCATGATACTGTATGAGATATGCAGTAGGAGTAACCATGATACTGTATGGGATATGCAGTAGGAGTAACCATGATACTGTATGGGATATGCAGTAGGAGTAACCACGATACTGTATGGGATATGCAGTAGGAGTAACCACGATACTGTATGGGATGGGCAGTAGGAGTAACCATGATACTGTATGGGATATGCAGTAGGAGTAACCATGATACTGTATGGGATATGCAGTAGGAGTAACCATGATACTGTATGGGATATGCAGTAGGAGTAACCATGATACTGTATGGGATGGGCAGTAGGAGTAACCATGATACTGTATAGGATATGCAGTAGGAGTAACCATGATACTGTATAGGATGGGCAGTAGGAGTAACCATGATACTGTATGGGGTGTGCAGTAGGAGTAACCATGATACTGTATGGGATATGCAGTAGGAGTAACCACGATACTGTATGGGATGGGCAGTAAGATACATGAGCTGAAATAAAAGATCCCATCAATTTTGCAGTAGCACAAAAACCTTTGGTTACAAATTTGTTTACGTCCCTGTTAGTGAGCATGTCTCCTTTGCCAAGATAATCCATCCACCTGTGGCATATCCAGAAGCTAATTTAACAGCGTGATCATTACACAGGTGCACCTTGTGCTGGGGACAATAGAAGGCCACTCTAAAATGTGAAGTTTTTACACCACAATGCCACAGATGTCTCAAGTTGAGGGAGCGTGCAAATGGCATGCTGACTGAAGGAATGTCCACCAGAGCTGTTGCAAGAGAATTTGTTCATTTCTCTACCATAAGCCGCCTCCAACGTTGTTTTAGAAAATGTAGCAGTACGTCCAACCGGCCTCAGTACCGCTGACCACGTGTAGCCACGTCAGCCCAGGACCTCCACGTCTGGCTTCTAAACCTGCGGGATCGTCTGGTCGGGGGAGTATAAAGCCCTTTGCTTCGAAAAACTCATTCTGATTGTCTGGGCCTGGCTCCCAAGGGCTGGGCCTATGGCTGCGTCCCTGCTCAGTCATGTCAAATCTATAGATTAGGGCCTAATATATATTTATTTCAATTCACTTGTATGAATTGTAAAATCGTTGAAATTGTTGCATGTTGCATTGATTTTTGTTGAGTATTGCATACAAATATAGGTTCTGCAATAGGATGTTTTAATAGGGTTCTGCTGGTCTAGACCGGGGTACTGTATACTAATATAGGGTTCTGCTGGTCTAGACTGGGGTACTGTATACTAATATAGGGTTCTGCTGGTCTAGACCGGGGTACTGTATACTAATATAGGGTTCTGCTGGTCTAGGGTGGGGTACTGTATACTAATATAGGGTTCTGCTGGTCTAGACTGGGGTACTGTATACTAATATAGGGTTCTGCTGGTCTAGACTGGGGTACTGTATACTAATATAGGGTTCTGCTGGTCTAGACTGGGGTACTGTATACTAATATAGGGTTCTGCTGGTCTAGACTGGGGTACTGTATACTAATATAGGGTTCTGCTGGTCTAGACTGGGGTACTGTATACTAATATAGGGTTCTGCTGGTCTAGACTGGGGTACTGTATACTAATATAGGGTTCTGCTGGTCTAGGGTGGGGTCTGTACTAATATAGGGTTCTGCTGGTCTAGACTGGGGTACTGTATACTAATATAGGGTTCTGCTGGTCTAGGGTGGGGTACTGTATACTAATATAGGGTTCTGCTGGTCTAGACCGGGGTACTGTGTAATAATATAGGGTTCTGCTGGTCTAGACCGGGGTACTGTATACTAATATAGGGTTCTGCTGGTCTAGACTGGGGTACTGTATACTAATATAGGGTTCTGCTGGTCTAGACTGAGGTACTGTATACTAATATAGGGTTCTGCTGGTCTAGACTGGGGTACTGTATACTAATATAGGGTTCTGCTGGTCTAGACTGGGGTACTGTATACTAATATAGGGTTCTGCTGGTCTAGACTGGGGTACTGTATATTAATATAGGGTTCTGCTGGTCTAGACTGGGGTACTGTATACTAATATAGGGTTCTGCTGGTCTAGACCGGGGTACCGTATACTAATATAGGGTTCTGCTGGTCTAGAATGGGGTACTGTATACTAATATAGGGTTCTGCTGGTCTAGACTGGGGTACTGTATACTAATATAGGGTTCTGCTGGTCTAGACTGGGGTACTGTATACTAATATAGGGTTCTGCTGGTCTAGACTGGGGTACTGTATACTAATATAGGGTTCTGCTGGTCTAGACTGGGGTACTGTATACTAATATAGAGTTCTGCTGGTCTAGGGTGGGGTACTGTATACTAATATAGGGTTCTGCTGGTCTAGGGTGGGGTACTGTATACTAAAATAGGGTTCTGCTGGTCTAGACCGGGGTACTGTATAATAATATAGGGTTCTGCTGGTCTAGACTGGGGTACTGTATATTAATATAGGGTTCTGCTGGTCTAGACCGGGGTACTGTATAATAATATAGGGTTCTGCTGGTCTAGACTGGGGTAATGTATACTAATATAGGGTTCTGCTGGTCTAGGGTATGGTACTGTATACTAATATAGGGTTCTGCTGGTCTAGACTGGGGTATTGTATATTAATATAGGGTTCTGCTGGTCTAGACTGGGGTACTGTATATTAATATAGGGTTCTGCTGGTCTAGACTGGGGTACTGTATACTAATACAGGGTTCTGCTGGTCTAGACTGGGGTACTGTATACTAATATAGGGTTCTGCTGGTCTAGACCGGGGTACTGTATACTAATATAGGGTTCTGCTGGTCTAGACTGGGGTACTGTATACTAATATAGGGTTCTGCTGGTCTAGACTGGGGTACTGTATACTAATATAGGGTTCTGCTGGTCTAGGGTGGGGTACTGTATACTAATATAGGGTTCTGCTGGTCTAGGGTGGGGTACTGTATACTAAAATAGGGTTCTGCTGGTCTAGGGTGGGGTACTGTATAATAATATAGGGTTCTGCTGGTCTAGACTGGGGTACTGTATACTAATATAGGGTTCTGCTGGTCTAGGGTGGGGTACTGTATACTAATATAGGGTTCTGCTGGTCTAGACTGGGGTACTGTATACTAATATAGGGTTCTGCTGGTCTAGGGTATGGTACTGTATACTAATATAGGGTTCTGCTGGTCTAGACTGGGGTACTGTATAATAATATAGGGTTCTGCTGGTCTAGACTGGGGTACTGTATACTAATATAGGGTTCTGCTGGTCTAGACTGGGGTACTGTATACTAATATAGGGTTCTGCTGGTCTAGGGTGGGGTACTGTATATTAATATAGGGTTCTGCTGGTCTAGGGTGGGGTACTGTATACTAATATAGGGTTCTGCTGGTCTAGGGTGGGGTACTGTATATTAATATAGGGTTCTGCTGGTCTAGACTGGGGTACTGTATATTAATATAGGGTTCTGCTGGTCTAGGGTGGGGTACTGTATACTAATAGAGGGTTCTGCTGGTCTTGACCGGGGTACTGTGTAATAATATAGGGTTCTGCTGGTCTAGACCGGGGTACTGTATACTAATATAGGGTTCTGCTGGTCTAGACTGGGGTACTGTATATTAATATAGGGTTCTGCTGGTCTAGACTGGGGTACTGTATACTGATATAGGGTTCTGCTGGTCTAGACTGGGGTACTGTATACTAATATAGGGTTCTGCTGGTCTAGGGTGGGGTACTGTATACTAATATAGGGTTCTGCTGGTCTAGGGTGGGGTACTGTATACTAAAATAGGGTTCTGCTGGTCTAGGGTGGGGTACTGTATAATAATATAGGGTTCTGCTGGTCTAGACTGGGGTAATGTATACTAATATAGGGTTCTGCTGGTCTAGACTGGGGTACTGTATACTAATATAGGGTTCTGCTGGTCTAGGGTAGGGTACTGTATACTAATATAGGGTTCTGCTGGTCTAGACTGGGGTACTGTATAATAATATAGGGTTCTGCTGGTCTAGACTTGGGTACTGTATACTAATATAGGGTTCTGCTGGTCTAGACTGGAGTACTGTATACTAATATAGGGTTCTGCTGGTCTAGACTGGGGTACTGTATAATAATATAGGGTTCTGCTGGTCTAGACTTGGGTACTGTATACTAATATAGGGTTCTGCTGGTGTAGACTGGGGTACTGTATATTAATATAGGGTTCTGCTGGTCTAGACTGGGGTACTGTATACTGATATAGGGTTCTGCTGGTCTAGACTGGGGTACTGTATACTAATATAGGGTTCTGCTGGTCTAGGGTGGGGTACTGTATACTAATATAGGGTTCTGCTGGTCTAGGGTGGGGTACTGTATACTAAAATAGGGTTCTGCTGGTCTAGGGTGGGGTACTGTATAATAATATAGGGTTCTGCTGGTCTAGACTGGGGTAATGTATACTAATATAGGGTTCTGCTGGTCTAGACTGGGGTACTGTATACTAATATAGGGTTCTGCTGGTCTAGACTGGGGTACTGTATAATAATATAGGGTTCTGCTGGTCTAGACTTGGGTACTGTATACTAATATAGGGTTCTGCTGGTCTAGACTGGAGTACTGTATACTAATATAGGCCACAGGTGCATGTTCATTAATTGTTTATGGTTCATTGAACAAGCATGGGAAACAGTGTTTAAACCCTTTACAATGAAGATCTGTGAAGTTATTTGGATTTTTAGGAATTATCTTTGGAGACAGTCCTGAAAAAGGAACGTTTACTATCCAGTCTCTCTTGGCTCAGAGTTGAGGAGAGACAGACTGCATCACTTCTTATTTTTATAAGAAACATTAATATGTTGAAAATCCCAGTTTGTTTGCATAGTCAATTTACACACAGCTCTGACACACACACTTACCCCACCAGACATGCCACCAGGGGTCTTTTCACAGTCCCCAAATCCGGAATAAATTCAAGAAAGCGTACGGTATTATGTTTAGCCATTATTGCATGGAACTCCGTACCATCTCATATTGCTCAAATGAACAGCAAACCTGGTTTAACAAAACAGATAAAGCAACACCTCACGGCACAACGCAGCTCCCCTATTGGACCCAGAGTGTTTGTATGTATTGATACTGTAATGCTATGTGAGCCGCTTTTAAATGGAAATGTAGTTTTGTCCTTGAGCTGTTCTTGTCTATTAATGTTCTATATTATGTCATGTTTTGTGTGGACCCCAGGAAGAGTAGCTGTTGCTTTAGTGGGGATCCATAATAAAATACCAAATACCATGATGATCGAACCAGTGTTCTCCTGTTGTCAAGGGAACTGCAGTGTTCTCAGGGCTACCCTCTGTCAGTGGATCTGAGGCCAGGCTACTGGAGTAGTTCAACGGTGGAGGACTATCCAGAAATGAAGTCGTCCTTTCATTGTCTCAAACATGCTTCCCCCATTTTTTTTTTTTTTTTTTTTTTTTTCTTCTTCATATAATTGCATAGGCTTATTCTCTTCTGTTGAGACATTCACAATAGCACGTCGTTTTCTGCATGCCAACACCATCTTTCTAGCTTTTCACCAGATATTAGCTTTAACTGTTTGGTTCCTCTCTTGTACTTGTTTAACTTCCCTGTTGCATGTTTGGTGCTGTAGTTTATCCGCTAATGATGACGCTCTCTGCACCGGTCTGTAACACTACATTCTGACAGCTTTGTGTCATGTTCAGGAGAGAATTATAGCATGATGAATTACTTTGGATAATTAATCCATGATCAGTGATTGCCCTGAGCCATGACTGTAGACCTCACCATATAGACTACAGCCATTTCACAGGCCGTGATAAACATTGTTTTGCTGTTCTTATTAAAATGACTACCTACTGCTCCTCAGAAGCTGTCTAGAGGTGACATGCCAGATACTGCTCCTCAGATACTGCTCCTCAGATACTGCTCCTCAGATACTGCTCCTCAGATACTGCTCCTCAGATACTGCTCCTCAGATACTGCTCCTCAGATACTGCTCCTCAGAAGCTGTCTAGAGGTGACATGCCAGATACTGCTCCTCAGATACTGCTCCTCAGAAGCTGTCTAGAGGTGACATGCCAGATACTGCTCCTCAGAAGCTCTCTAGCGGTGACATTCCAGATACTGCTCCTCAGAAGCTCTCTAGAGGTGACATGCCAGATACTGCTCCTCAGATACTGCTCCTCAGAAGCTCTCTAGAGGTGACATGCCAGATACGGCTCCTCAGAAGCTCTCTAGAGGTGACATGCCAGATACGGCTCCTCAGAAGCTCTCTAGAGGTGACATGTCAGATGTCATGACGTTGATCTTTGTTTTTTTTTATCTCACTGCAGCTGTGAAGCAGTTGAAAGAAGCAGTGGGTTCGTCGTTGCACAAGCTAGCTAACTTTGATGGTAAGTTACGCGTGTCTCTAAGGCAGTTGTTGGCAACCTTTTTTTGTGTGGAGTGCCAATTTACAATTTATCCTAACATTTCTTAAGATCTGCGTGCCGGTAATGATTTTCATATGTGCATTACAACTAATTGTCTAGTTAATTGTCTAATAATTCCATAGCCCACTAAACAGAGGCGCTGTCCATTAGCACCAGTGGCTTGATCTTGTAACACAGATTCTGTTGGTGAACGATAGTGACGTTTAGCCACAGGGTGGCCAAGCTTATCTTCAATCAGCTTTGAGAATCTTTTGTTTCCCCACCATAGCGGGGAACCGTCAGCTGTAATAGCCAATATGTTTTTAATATTGACACCTCTCTCCTCAAAATGATCTGTGAAGGCTTTTGCATCTAGTAGTACCATGCATTGGTTTTAGACACGGCAGCTCATCACGTACCTGCTCTGAGTCCCAGTGGGTTTTAACCTCTCTAGGGTATGTGGGACGAAATCGTCCCACCTACTCAACAGCCAGTGGAATCCCGTGGCGCGATATTCAAATACCTTAGAAATGCTATTACTTCAATTTCTCCAACATATGACTATTTTACACCATTTTAAAGACAAGACTCTCGTTAATCTAACCACACTGTCCTATTTCAAAAAGGCTTTACAACGAAAGCAAAACATTAGATTATGTCAGCAGAGTACCCAGCCAGAAATAATCAGACACCCATTTTTCAAGCTAGCATATAATGTCACAAAAACCAAAACCTCAGCTAACCTTTGATGATCTTCATCAGATGACATTCCTAGGACATTGTTATACAATACATGCATGTTTTGTTCAATCAAGTTCATATTTATATCAAAACCAGCTTTTTACATTAGCATGTGACGTTCAGAACTAGCATACCCACCGCAAACTTCCGGTGAATTTACTAAATTACTCACGATAAACGTTCACAAAAAACATAACAATTATTTTAAGAATTATAGATACAGAACTCCTTTATGCAATCGCGGTGTCCGATTTTAAAATAGCTTTTCGGCAAAAGCACATTTTGCAATATTCTGAGTAGATAGCTCGCCATCACGGGCTAGCTATTTTGACACCCACCAAGTTTGGCACTCACCAAACTCAGATTTACTATAAGAAAAATTGGATTACCTTTGCTGTTCTTCGTCAGAATGCACTCCCAGGACTTCTACTTCATCCACAAATGTTGTTTTGGTTCAAAATAATCCATAGTTATGTTCAAATATCCTCTGTTTTGTTCTTGCGTTCAAGACGCTATCCGAAGGGTGACGCGCCGGCGCGTATCGTGACAAAACATTTCTAAATATTCCATTACCGTACTTCGAAGCATGTCAAACGCTGTTTAAAATCAATTTTTATGCGATTTTTCTCGTAAAAAAGCAATAATATTCCGACCGGGAAACCCTGTTTTTGTTCAGACTCAAAATCTAAAATGGACTCTTCACGTGCACGCGCACACCCGTCTCATTGTTCTCAGATCGACCACTTACCAAATGCGCTACTGTTTTTCAGCCTGGGGCTGCAAAGTCATCATTCAACGTTCTGGCGCCTTCTGAGAGCCTATGGGAGCCTTAGGAAGTGTCACATTACAGCAGAGATCCTTTGTTTTCAATTAAGAGAGTGTAGAAGGCCAAGAAATGGTCAGAGAGGGCACTTCCTGTATAGAATCTTCTCAGGTTTTTGCCTGCCATATGAGTTCTGTTATACTCACAGACACCATTCAAACAGTTTTAGAAACTTTAGGGTGTTTTCTATCCAAATCAAACAATTATATGCATATTCTAGTTTCTGGGCAGTAGTAATAACCAGATTAAATCGGGTAGGTTTTTTATCCGGATGTGAAAATACTGCCCCCTACCCTAGAGAGGTTAAACAAGGTAGCTCCTCACGTACCTGCTCTGAGTCCCAGTGGGTTTTAAACTGTCTTGTGTATGTGGGACGCTAGCGTTCTCAAACATACAATTATTATATCCCATTTTAAAGATAATCTTCTCATTAATCCAACCACATTGTCCGATTTTCAAAAAGGCTTTACGGCAAAAGCATAGCATTAGATTATGTAGGACAGCACCTAGACAAGAAAAACCACACAGCCATTTTCCAAGCAAGGAGAGGCGTCACAAAAACCAGAAATACAGCTAAAATTAATCACTAACCTTTGATGATCTTCATCAGATGGCACTCATAGGACTTCATGTTACACAATACATGTATGTTTTGCTCGATAAAGTTCATATTTATATAAAATAAAAAAAATTTTACATTGGCGTGTAATGTTCAGAAATGTTTTGCCTCCCAAAAGGTCCGGTGAATGAGCACATCAATTTACAAAAATACTCATCATAAACGTTGATAAAATATTAAACTGTTATTCAATGAATTATCGATACACTTCTCCTTAATGCAACCGCTGTGTCAGATTTCAAAAACCTTTACAGCGAAAGCACACTTTGCAATAATCTGAGTACAGCGCTCAGAGACGAAACCAAACCCGCCATTTTGTGGAGTCAACAAAACTCAGAAATAATATTATAAATATTCACTTACCTTTGATGATCTTCGTCGGAATGCACTCCCAGGAATCCCAGTTCCCCAATAAATGTAAATTTGTTTCGATAAAGTCCATATGTCCAAATACCTCTTTTTGTTTGCGCGTTCAGTCGATTTCTCAAAATGCGCTGTGCTCTCGCATTAAGTTCAGACGAAAAATCTAAAAAGTTATTACAGTGCGTAGAAACGTCAAACGATGTATAGAATCAATCTTTAGGATGTTTTTATCATAAATCTTCCATAATATTCCAACCGGACAAGAGCTTTGTCTTCAGAAAAGGAACACAGCTTATATTTTTGTGATGTCTTGTTTCAAAATGACGCCGTACACTTAATGTCCGTTAACAGACCGGTCCTTCAGTTAAACTAATCCACATTCCTTTGTCCAAGAGGCAATAAATTAGAGAATATATTCCTTATTTTTCTTTGCTGATTATATTTTGTAAATAATGTAATCACCATAATATTGCCATAATTATAGACTTGGTATTTTACCAAATAGGGCTATCTTCTGTATACCAACCCTACCGTGTCACAACACAACTGATTGGCTCAAACACATTAAGAAGGAAATAAATTCCACAAATTAACTTTTTAACAAGGCACACCTGTTCATTGAAATGCATTCCAGGTGACTACCTCGTGAAGCTGGTTGAGAGAATGCCAAGAGTGTGCAAAGCTGTTATCAAGGCAAAGGGTGGCTACTTTGAAGAATCTCACTTTTTTTTGGTTACTACACGATTCCATGTTATTTCAGTTTTGATGTCTTCACTTTTATTCTATAATGTAGAAAATAGTAAAAATAAAGAAACGCTTGAATGATTAGCACATTTTGTTACATTACAGCCTTATTCTAAATTGGATGAAATGTTTTTTTCCCTCATTAATCTACACACAATACCCCATAATGACGAAGCAAAAACAGATTTTTAGATATTTTGCAAAAGTATTAAAAATAAAAAAACAGAAATTACCTTTATGTAGGTATTCAGACCCTTTACTCAGTACTTCATTGAAGCACCTTCGGCAGCAATTACAGCCTCAAGTCTTCTTGGGTATGACACTACAAGCTTGGCACACCTGTATTTGGGGAGTTTCTCCCATTCTTCTCTGCAGATCCTCTCAAGCTCTGTCGGTTTGGATGGGGAGTGTCGCTGAACTGCAATTCTCAGCTCTCTTAAGAGATGTTAGATCGGATTCAAGTCTGGGCTCTGGCTGGGCCACTCAAGGACATTCAGAGACTTGTCCCGAAGCCACTCCTGCGTTGTCTTGGCTGTGTGCTTAGGGTCGTTGTCCTGTTGGAAGGTGAACCTTCACCCCAGTCTGAGGTCCTGAGTAAAGGGTCTGAATACTAAACCTAAACATTTCTAAACCTGTTTTTGCTTTGTCATTATGGACTATTGTGTGTAGATTGAATATTTGTCTTATTCCATTTTAGAATAAGGCTGTAACTTAACAAAATGTAGAACAAGTGAAGGAGTCTTTTCAGAATGTATATGGCTGAGTCAACTCTCATAATAGGATGCCTGTATATATGGCTTAGTCAACTCTCATAATAGGATGCCTGTATATATGGCTGAGTCAACTCTCATAATAGGATGCCTGTATATATGGCTGAGTCAACTCTCATAATAGGATGCCTGTATATATGGCTGAGTCAACTCTCATAATAGGATGCCTGTATATATGGCTGAGTCAACTCTCATAATAGGATGCCTGTATATATGGCTGAGTCAACTCTCATAATAGGATGCTTGTATATATGGCTGAGTCAACATGTCTAGAGGAGTTGTCTGGGGGTCGATATTAAACTGCCACGGTAAAGATGTGGTTTGACGTCTGGGGGTCGATATTAAACTGCCACGGTGAAGATGTGGTTTGACGTCTGGGGGTCGATTATTAAACTGCCACGGTGAAGACGTGGTTTGACGTCTGGGGGTCGATTATTAAACTGCCACGGTGAAGACGTGGTTTGACGTCTGGGGGTCGATATTAAACTGCCACGGTGAAGACGTGGTTTGACTGGAGATGTTGCTCAGCTGTTAGTTTAACCTGTTCCATGAAGTAAAGCAGAGCATATCCTACACTGAGTCATCGATCAGCTCTGATGATCCAAACACAGCTGATCTCTGATTAAAAGGCCCGCGACCCCCTGAGCCATTACGTACACCAAGGTGAAGTCTAGTCCTATTCTGGCCAAACCAGAAATAACCTGGACAGGTAGCCAATTGGGAGCCAGTTGAATGAGTTGCTACCTCCTTAATGATATCCAGGCCAAGGTGCTTGAAACAAGGACAACGGGTTTATTATCGTCTGACGAAGGGTCAATGTTTCAGTTCTCTTACCTTTCAGAACCTGCATGAGACCCAATTTGAGGGGCGGCATGCCCGGCATGCACTGGTTTGCAGTGGTATGAGCCTGGTCGTTCCCACTGGTTTGTAGTGGTATGAGCCTGGTCGTTCCCATTGGTATGTAGTGGTATGAGCCTGGTCGTTTGTAGTGGGATGAGCCTGGTCGTTCCCATTGGTATGAGCCTGGTCGTTGGTAGTGGTATGAGCCTGGTCGTTCCCACTGGTATGTAGTGGTATGAGCCTGGTATGTAGTGGTAGGAGCCTGGTATGTAGTGGTAGGAGCCTGGTATGTAGTGGTAGGAGCCTGGTATGTAGTGGTAGGAGCCTGGTATGTAGTGGTAGGAGCCTGGTATGTAGTGGTAGGAGCCTGGTATGTAGTGGTAGGAGCCTGGTATGTAGTGGTAGGAGCCTGGTCGTACTATGTTAGTAACGGAATCTCCATGTCTTTGTCAGAGGTGATAGATGCCCACCTGCAGAACAGCCAGACAGCAGCAGGAGACCGCCTTGCCAATCCTGACAGACTCAAAGGTAAGGGAAGCTTTTGGTTCAACATCAGTCAGCAGGTAGCCTAGTGGGGCCATAGTGGTTAGAGCTTTGGGCTAGGAACCAAAAGGTTGCTGGTTAGAATGATCTGTCTGTGCCCTTGAGCAAGGCACTTAATCCTAATTTGTGCCGTCCTACTTTGGCTGACCCTGTAAAACAACACATTTCACTGCACCTGTAAAACAACACATTTCACTGCACCTATCCAGTGTATGTGACAATGCAACATCTATAGATGGATAAGCTCCAGTCTGACCAGCAGCACCACCCTGTGAACATACCAGATATAGCCTGGCACAGTGTTAGTTTCAGCTGTGGTCTCTTTGGCCTGGGTCAGCTGATATCATGTCTCTGTAGGCTAAACCAGTTTAAACTACAGCTGTAGTCTCGTTGACCTGGGTCAGCTGGTATTATGTCTCCTGAATGCTAAACCAGTTTAAACTACAGCTGTAATCTTGTTGGCCTGGGTCAGCTGGTATCATGTCTCTGTAGGCTAAACCAGTTTAAACTGCAGCTGTAGTCTCTTTGGCCTGGGTCAGCTGGTATCATGTCTCTGCAGGCTAAACCAGTTTAAACTGCAGCTGTAGTCTCTTTGGCCTGGGTCAGCTGGTATCATGTCTCTGCAGGCTAAACCAGTTTAAACTACAGCTGTAGTCTCGTTGGCCTGGGTCAGCTGGTATCATGTCTCCTGTATGCTAAACCAGTTTAAACTGCAGCTGTAGTCTCTTTGGCCTGGATCAGCTGGTATCATGTCTCCTGTAGGCTAAACCAGTTTAAACTGCAGCTGTAATCTCTTTGGCCTGGATCAGCTGGTATCATGTCTCTGCAGGCTAAACCAGTTTAAACTGCAGCTGTAGTCTCTTTGGCCTGGGTCAGCTGGTATCATGTCTCTGCAGGCTAAACCAGTTTAAACTGCAGCTGTAGTCTTTTTGGCCTGGGTCAGCTGGTATCATGTCTCTGCAGGCTAAACCAGTTTAAACTGTAATAGAGAGGCAACCAATGTAATTTGCTGGGTCATTGTTACCAAATGATGCTCATAGTCTCATTCATTGGTCGGAGCGGGAGAAGCTAAATGCCGTGCTAATTTCTGAAGATTTAATATTGACATAGCACTGGCTCCCCAAGAAACTGCTGCAGCAATGACAACGTAATCAGTGGGTGAGGGGGATTTCAGATAAAGTGGGGGGACAAAAAGCATACAATTCCCCCATCCATAATCTGATAGTGGGGTGGTAGATACTCAGTCTGCTCTATGAGGATCATTTTAAATGGGAAATGAATGTAAATGCAAAAAAAGTGCATAGAACCGAATCTCATCGCATCACTTTGTTCCCCTTCTCAAACCGAATCGCATCACTTTGTTCCCCTTCTCAAACCGAATCGCATCACTTTGTTCCCCTTCTCAAACCGAATCGCATCACTTTGTTCCCCTTCTCAAACCGAATCGCATCACTTTGTTCCCCTTCTCAAACCGAATCGCATCACTTTGTTCCCCTTCTCAAACCGAATCGCATCACTTTGTTCCCCTTATCAAACCGAATCGCATCACTTTGTTCCCCTTATCAAACCGAATCGCATCACTTTGTTCCCCTTATCAAACCGAATCGCATCACTTTGTTCCCCTTCTCAAACCGAATCGCATCACTTTGTTCCCCTTCTCAAACCGAATCGCATCACTTTGTTCCCCTTCTCAAACCGAATCGCATCACTTTGTTCCCCTTCTCAAACCGAATCGCATCACTTTGTTCCCCTTCTCAAACCGAATCGCATCACTTTGTTCCCCTTATCAAACCGAATCGCATCACTTTGTTCCCCTTATCAAACCGAATCGCATCACTTTGTTCCCCTTATCAAACCGAATCGCATCACTTTGTTCCCCTTCTCAAACCGAATCGCATCACTTTGTTCCCCTTATCAAACCGAATCGCATCACTTTGTTCCCCTTCTCAAACCGAATCGCATCACTTTGTTCCCCTTATCAAACAGTTGCACCAAATCATTTAGGATTAAAACGTATGGTTCCTGTATGTTATCAGAGCCCATCTACACCAAACAACAATATAAACACAACATGTAAAGTGTTGGTCCCATGTTTCATGAGCTGAACTTTTCCACATGCGCCAAAAGCTTTTTTCTCTCAAATTTTGCACACAAATTTGTTTACATCCTTGTTTAGTGAGCATATCTCCTTTGCCAAGATAATCCATCCATTTGACAGTTGTGGCATATCAAGAAGCTGATTTAAACAGCATGATTATTACACAGGTGCACCTTGTGCTGGGGACAATAAAAGGCTACTCTAAAATGTGTAATTTTGTCACAACACAAAGCCATAGATGTCTCACGTTTTGAGGGAGCGTGCAATTAGCATGCTGACTGCAGGAATGTTCACCAGAGCTGTTGCCAGATTATTGAATGTTAATTTCTCAACCATAAGCCGCCTCCAACTTCTTTTTAGAGAATTTGGCAGTACGTCCAACCGGCCTTAGTACCGCAGACCACGTGTAACCACGCCAGCCCAGGACTTCCACTTCTGTCTTCTTCACCTGTGGGATCGTCTGAGACCAGCCACCCGGACAGCTGATGAAACTGATTTTACACAACCAAAGATTTCTGCACAAACTGTCAGAAACCGTCTCAGGGAAGCTCTTCTGCGTACTCGTCGTCCTCACCGATTCAGCGTTGTAACAGACTTCAAATGCTCACCTTCGATGGCCACTGGCACACTTGAGACATGTGCTCTTCACAGATGAATCCCGGTTTCAATTGTACCTGGCAGTATGGCGTCGTGTGGGCGAGTGGTTTGCTGATGTCAACGTTGTGAACAGAGTGCCCCATGGTGGAGGTGGGGTTATGGTGTGGGCAGGCATAAGCTACGGACAACAAACACAATTGCATTTTATTGATGGTAATTTGAATGCACAGAGATACCGTGACGAGATCCTGAGGCCCATTGTGGTGCCATTCATCCACCGCCATCACCTCATGTTTCAGAATGATAATACACGGCCCCAATGTCACAAGGATCTGTACACAATTCCTGGAAGCTGAAAATGTCCAAGTTCTTCCATGGCCTCCATACTTACCAGACATGTCACCCATTGTGCATGTTTGGGATGCTCTGGATCGACCTGTACGACGGCGTGTTCCAGTTCCCACCAATATCCAGCAACTACACACAGCCATTGAAGAGGAGTGGGACAACATTCCACAGCCTGATCAACTCTACATTTGTAGACATGTTATTTCATGTGATTTTATTTGAAGTTCAGTGTTCTGAGAGTGTTTTTTATAGTAGTTGTCCCCTGTTGTAACTTCCTGTCTCTCTGTAGAACACCAACTGGATGCTAAAGACTCTGAAATGTCAGATACACTGAGTCCCAGCAAGGACCGTAGCAGTGACGACATGTCGGGTAACAACACCTCATAAATAGTCAAATGTTGAAATCTATAAACAAGACATCTTTTTTTTGGCTAAAAGATTAACAATTGTGAAGTTGTCAGAGTTATGTAGATATTTTCTATTCATTTATGAGGACTGACGAAGTGAAATAATTTGACTTTGTATATTAATTCATGAAGTTAATGAATTAGTCTTCGTGTTTATGAACTAAAAACGTGTACATAAATGTACAATATTAACATTGTAACGTTGTAAATGTATTCTTGTATTATTTGAACCCTGAATGATGAAATGATATAAGCAGTATTGTGTCCAGACCAGAGCCATGGAATAACTATAGATCTACTGTCACTCGTTTAGTTTTCTTGTTTGTCCTGGTCTGGTCCTAGCGCACTGTTAATCCTCTCTCACTTGCTCTGTTCACTCTTCCTCTCCTCTTCCTCTCTTCTCTCTTTCTCTTCTTTCTCTCTGTCTCTCTGTGTGTGTGTGTGTGTGTGTGTGTGTGTGTGTGTGTGTGTAGATGGAAACATGGATGATCATGAGCTGAACGAGCCACAGAACAGGGTCGCCCTGCTCAAAGGTAATACATATTTAATGTTTTATTGCGTCTCGTTGCCATAAAATCTGTTGTCAAGAGGTAGCTGGATGGATCAACAGTGCCAAACCTGGCTAGTGCCTGGGGGACTATTGAATATATATATGGAGGTTAGGGGGTGGAGTGGGATGACGGAGTGGCTGCTGGAGGGGTTGGGGTGGTGGACCCTGACGGAGTGGCTGCTGGAGGGGGTGGGGTGGTGGACCCTGATGGAGGGGGTGGGGGGGTGGGGTGGTGGACCCTGATGGAGTGGCTGTTGGAGGGGGTGGGGTGGTGGACCCTGATGGAGGGGGTGGGGGGGTGGGGTGGTGGACCCTGATGGAGTGGCTGTTGGAGGGGGTGGGGTGGTGGACCCTGATGGAGGGGGTGGGGGGGGGGGGGGTGGTGGACCCTGATGGAGTGGCTGTTGGAGGGGGTCGGGGTGGTGGACCCTGATGGAGTGGCTGCTGGAGGGGGTGGGGTTACAGGGGGGTGGAAACGCTCTTCCAACATATTCCCCAAGTGCAAAAATTGTCATGAAAGGACTGGAGTGGGTTAGAATGGGCTGGTCGAGGAGTGGCTCCCCATCTGAAAGGACTGGAGTGGGTAAGGGTTAGAATGGGCTGGTCGAGGAGTGGCTCCCCATCTGAAAGGACTGGAGTGGGTTAGAATGGGCTGGTCGAGGAGTGGCTCCCCATCTGAAAGGACTGGAGTGGGTAAGGGTTAGAATGGGCTGGTCGAGGAGTGGCTCCCCATCTGAAAGGACTGGAGTGGGTTAGAATGGGCTGGTCGAGGAGTGGACCCTCATCTGAAAGGACTGGAGTGGGTTAGAATGGGCTGGTCGAGGAGTGGCTCCCCATCTGAAAGGACTGTAGTGGGTTAGAATGGGCTGGTCGAGGAGTGGACCCCCATCTGAAAGGACTGGAGTGGGTAAGGGTTAGAATGGGCTGGTCGAGGAGTGGACCCTCATCTGAAAGGACTGTAGTGGGTTAGAATGGGCTGGTCGAGGAGTGGACCCCCATCTGAAAGGACTTAATATACTCCCACACCTACCGGTAGTAATTAGGGTCTGAGGCAGAGCCATGGTTGATTATTCATCACTGTAGCGTGTCACAAATCATTTGAGCAACAGGCAGCCAGCCACGTGTGGTGGTTATACAGATACGGTGCAGATGTCCGTATTTAGGCTTGGCGATATACCGTATGCTGGGGTGTTTAGAGCGTTGGACTGGTTAGAGCGTTGGACTGGTTAGAGCGTTGGCGATATATTGTATGCTGGGGTGTTTAGAGCGTTGGACTGGTTAGAGCGTTGGACTGGTTAGAGCGTTGGACTGGTTAGAGCGTTGGACTGGTTAGAGCGTTGGAGATATACCGTATGCTGAGGTGTTTCGAAACGTCTCGTAGAGATGTTTGCTACGCCAGTGCGTATAGCTATTCAGTGAAGTATAACTAAGAAATCTAACTGGTGGGAAATTATCCCGCTCAGGGCTCCAGCTATGCGTGTGGTTTGCTAACTTCCCAGCTGTGAAGATCGAGCTTCTTGGTAACAGCTGAGACCTTCAACCCCCTCCTGGATCCAGATCCCGGTCTTTTATTTTAAATAGCGCTTCTTCTGTGCACATTGGGGAATACCATATACCCCTGTATGGTACAGAAATGGTATGAACATCTGCATACTGCCCAACCCTATCCATAACTTCCTGATCAATTATGAAAACATAAATAAACAACTGACTTTGATTAGAAGTTTTTCTGTGGCTTGGGTGGCCTTTCAATCTAAGCCCAAGCCTTTGCATTCCATGTACTCTGTACAGCTACCAGCATGGGTTCAGATCCCACCCACCGCTCTATCACCCTCATCTCCATAGTTTCCTCTATGCCTATATCTAACTATATCCCGCCTGTCCGTCCCGGTCTAGATGAGCTGCGGATGGCCAACCTGGAGCCTGGGGACAGAGAGCAGGTGATTCACCACCTCCACAAAGAGCTGCTGGAGACCCAGGAGTTGGCCAACACAGGCAAGCAGAAGTGTCTGGAGCTCCAGGCCTTACTGGAAGAGGAGAGGAGGAGCAACAGGCAGCAGACTGAGGAGTCAGCCAAGCAGATCCACTACCTACAGAGTGAGTATAGTACCGATCGGTACCTGCAAGAGGGACTTAACTAGAGTTAACCATGGGGCGGCAGGTAGCCTAGTGGTTAGAGCGTTGGACTAGTAACCGAAAGGTTCCTAGATCGAATCCCCGAGCTGACAAGGTAAAAATCTGTCGTTCTGCCCCTGAACAAAGCAGTTAGCCTAGGAACAGCTGTCATTGAAAATAAGAATTTGTTCTTAACTGACTTACCTATTTAAATAAAGGTGAAATAAAAAAAACTGACTTGGATCACACACACACACACACACACACACACACACATATATATAAAAAAAATAAAGAACACTTAAACAACACATCCTAGATATGAATGAAAGAAATAATCTTATTAATTACTTTTTTCTTTACATAGTTGAATGTGCTAACAACAAAATCACACAAAAATAATCAATGGAAATCCAATTTATCAACCCATGGAGGTCTGGATTTGGAGTCACACTACAGGCTGATCCAACTTTGATGTAATGTCGGAAAGTATTCAGACCCCTTGACTTTTCCACATTTTGTTATTCTAAAATTATTATTATTTATTTCTCATCAATCTACACACAACACCCCAAAATGACAAAGCGAATACATGTTTTTAGAAATGTTTGCAAATGTATTAAATATAAATAAACAAACCTTATTTACATAAGTATTCAGACCCTTTGCTATGAGACTCTAAATTGAACTCAGGTGCATCCTCTTTCCATTGATCATCCTTGAGATGTTTCTACAACTTGATTGGAGTCCAGCTGTGGTAAATTGAATTAATTGGACACGATTTGGAAAGGCACACACCTGTCTATATGAGGTCCCACAGTTGACAGTACATGTCAGAGAAAAAACCAAGCCATGAAGTCAAAGGAATTGTCCATAGAGCTCCGAGACAGAGTTGTGTCGAGGCACAGATCTGGGGAAGGGTACCAAAAAAATGTCTGCAGCATTGAAGGTCCCCAAGAACATAGTGGCCTACATCATTCTTAAATGGAAGAAGTTTGGAACCACCAAGACTCTTCCTAGAGCTGGCTGCCCGGCCAAACTAAGTAATCGGGGTAGAACGGCCTTGGTAAGGGAGGTGACCAAGCATCTGATGGTCATTCTGACAAAGCTCCAGAGTTCCTCTGTGGAGATGGGAGAGCCTTCCAGAAGGACAACCATCTCTGCAGCACTCCACCATTCAGGCCTTTATGGTAGAGTGGCCAGACGGAAGCCACTCCTCAGTAAAAGGCACATGACAGCACGCATGGAGTTTGCTAAAAGGCACCTAAAGGACACTGTGAGAAACAACATTCTCTGGTCTGATGAAACCAAGATTGAACTCTTTGGCCTTAATTCAAAGTGTCACGTCTGGATGAACCTGGCACCATCCCTATGGTGAAGCATCATGGTGGCAGCATCATGCTGTGGGGATGTTTTTCAGTGGCAGGGACTGGGAGACTTGTCAGGATTGAGGGAAAGATGAACAGAGCAAAGTACAGAGAGATCCGTGATGAAAACCTGCTCCAGAGCGCTCAGGACCTCCGACTGGGGTGAAGGCTCACCTTCCAACAGGACAATGACCCTAAGCACACAGCCAAGACAATGCAGGAGTGGCTTCGGGACAAGTCTCTGAATGTCCTTGAGTGGCCCATCAAGAGCCCAGACTTGAACCTGATCGAACATCTCTGGAGAGATCTGAAAATAGCTGTGCCGTGACGCTCCCCATCCAACCTAACAGAGCTTGAGAGGATCTGCAGAGAAGAATGTGAGAAACTCACCAAATACAGGTGTGCCAAGCTTGTAGCGTCATACCCAAGAAGACTCAAGGCTGTAATCACTGCCAAAGGTGCTTCAACAAAGTACTCAGTAAATTATGTTTCAGTTGTTTAGTAAAACATTTTAATTAAACAATTATACATTTCTGCCATGCTAGAGTCAACTGTAAGTGCTGTTATTGTGAAGTGTAAACGTCTAGGAGCAACAACGGCTAAGCCGCGAAGTGGTAGGCCACACAAACTCACCGAACGGAACCGCCGAGTTCTGAAGCGCGTAGCTCGTAATAATCGTTTGTCTTCGGGTTGGAACACTCACTACCGAGTTCCAAACTGCCTCGTGCTGACGTTGCTTCCAAAGCATTGTTCGTTGGGAGCTTCATGAAATGGGTTTCCATGGCCAAGCAGCCGCACACAAGTCTAAGATCACCATGCGCAATGCCAAGCGTCAGCTGGAGTGGTGTAAAGCTCGCCACCATTGGACTCGGGAGCAGTGGAAACGTATTCTCTGGAGTAATGAATCACTCACCATCTGGGTTTGGCGGATGCCTGGTGAATTCTACCTGCCCGACTGCATAGTGCCAACTGTAAAGTTTGGTGGACTAGGAATAATGGTCTGGGGCTGTTTTTCATGGTTCGGGTTAGGCCCCTTGGTTCCAGTGAAGGGAAATCTTAACTCTTCAGCATGAAATTACATTATAGACGATTCTGTGCTTCCAACTTTGTGGTAACAGTTTGGGGAAGGCCCTTTCCTGTTTCAGCATGACAATGCCCCTGTGCACAAAGTGAGGTTGTCTAGTGGAAAGCCTGAAGAGTGAAGGCTGTTATAGCAGTAAAGGGGGACCAACTCTATGTTAATGCCAAGATTTTGGAATGAGATGTTCGAAAAGCAGGTGTCAACATACTTTTGGCCATGTAGTGTACAAAACATTAAGGACACCTTCCTATTAATGACTTTCCCTCAGAACAGCCTCAGTTCATCAGGGTCATGGACTCTACAAGGTGTCAAGCGTCCCACAGGGATGCTGGTCCATGTTGACTCCAATGCTTCCCCACAGTTGTCCAGTTGGCTGGATGTCCTTTGGGTGGTGGACCATTCTTGATACACACTAGAAACTGTTGAGCGTTATAAACCCAGTAGCGCTGAAACAAACCGGTTCGCCTGGCACCTACTTCCATCCCCTGTTCAAAGGCACTTAAATCTTTTGTCTTGCCCATTCACCCTCTGAATGGCACATGTACACAATCCATGTCTCAATTATCAAAAGGCAAAAAAAATCCTTCTTTAACCTGTCTCCTCCCCTTCATCTACACTGATTGAAGTGGATTTAACAGGTGACATCAATAAGGGATCATAGCTTTCACCTGGTCAGTCCATGTCATGGAAAGAGATGTTCTATATTATATAGTGTATATGAAAGTATATACCATCTGTTTCCAGGTCAGTTGGGGAAGAGATGTTCTATATTATATAGTGTATATGAACGTATATACCATCTGTTTCCAGGTCAGTTGGGGAAGAGATGTTCTATATTATATAGTGTATATGAATGTATATACCATCTGTTTCCAGGTCAGTTGGGGAAGCTAGCGGTAGACATGGAGGAGCTGAAGGAGCGAAGAGAGAGCAGCGTCAGCAGCACACAGGAGGAGCTGTACTCGACTCAGGAGGAGGTGCTCGTTCTCCACCACGCCATGGAGGCCGCCACGGCCGAGAGGGAGCGTGACATCGCCGCCCTGCAGAGGGACCTGGGAGGTGTCACGGCCGAGCTGGAGAAGTGGCGTCAGGCTGCGTCCAAATACGAACAGGAGATCAACTCCCTGCAGGCCACCTTCCAACAGCAGAGCCTGCACCAGCAGAGTACTAACGATCTACAAGGTACGATACTAAACCTAATCACTGACCCCTAAACCCATCATCACTAGACTCTAGTGATGATGTAGAACACGTCGGCACTAGACTCTCTAGTGATGATGTAGAACACGTCGGCACTAGACTCTCTAGTGATGATGTAGAACACGTCGGCACTAGACTCTAGTGATGATGTAGAACACGTCGGCACTAGACTCTCTAGTGATGATGTAGAACACGGCACTAGACTCTCTAGTGATGATGTAGAACACGTCGGCACTAGACTCTCTAGTGATGATGTAGAACACGTCGGCACTAGACTCTCTAGTGATGATGTAGAACACGTCGGCACTAGACTCTCTAGTGATGATGTAGAACACGTCGGCACTAGACTCTCTAGTGGTGATGTAGAACACGGCACTAGACTCTCTAGTGGTGATGTAGAACACGTCGGCACTAGACTCTCTAGTGATGATGTAGAACACGTCGGCACTAGACTCTCTAGTGGTGATGTAGAACACGTCGGCACTAGACTCTAGTGATGATGTAGAACACGTCGGCACTAGACTCTCTAGTGATGATGTAGAACACGGCACTAGACTCTCTAGTGATGATGTAGAACACGTCGGCACTAGACTCTCTAGTGATGATGTAGAACACGTCGGCACTAGACTCTCTAGTGATGATGTAGAACACGTCGGCACTAGACTCTAGTGGTGATGTAGAACACGGCACTAGACTCTCTAGTGGTGATGTAGAACACGTCGGCACTAGACTCTCTAGTGGTGATGTAGAACACGGCACTAGACTCTAGTGATGATGTAGAACACGTCGTCGATCGACTCTGGGGAGGGGTTAAAGAAGGCTTCGATTCCACCGCGTTTCATTGTTGTTCTTGATGGCTAGCTAAGAAATGGGAAAAGTTCTGAGGGAAAGCGCGAAAAGGGATTGGTTGTGCCTGGCATGTGATTGGTTTAATTTGTTACATGTAAACATTTGTAGCATTATCATTGGTTACGAGTAAACATTTGTAGCATTATGATTAGTTACGATTTGTAAACGATGTATCAGCCTGTCTGGTTTGAGCAGTGAAGTGGTGAAATATTGTGCGCACTTTAGACCCTCCCCTAAAACTTCCAACTGCAGAGCCAGCACCAGCAGAGAGCTACAAGTTACGTTACGATTAGAAGTTCACCGATTATGATTTTTCAACACCGATACCGATTATTGGAGGACCAGAAAAGCCGATACCGATTAATCGGCCGTTTTTTTAAAAACATTTTTTTATTATTATTATAATGACAATTACAACAATGCTGAAGGAACACTTATTTTAACTTAATATAATACATCAATAAAATCAATTTAGCCTCAAATAAATAATGAAACATGTTCAATTTGGTTTAAATAATGCAGAAACAAAGTGTTGGAGAAGAAAGTAAAAGTGCAATATGTGCCATGTAAAAAAGCTAACGTTTAAGTTCCTTGCTCAGAACATGAGAACATATGAAAGCTGGTGGTTCCTTTTAACATGAGTCTTCAATATTCCCAGGTAAGAAGTTTTAGGTTGTAGTTATTATAGGACTATTTCTCTCTATACCATTTGTATTTCATATACCTTTGACTATTGAATGTTCTTATAGGCACTTTAGTATTGCGTAAAACTGACTATCCTACCAATCCTCGACTTCGGCGATGTAATTTTTACAGTATACCTCTCCTCGCCCCTACCTGGGCTCGAACCAGGAACACATCAACAACAGCCACCCTCGAAGCATCGTTACCCATCGCTCCACAAAAGCCGCGGCCCTTGCAGAGCAAGGGGAACAGCTACTCCAAGTCTCAGAGCGAGTGACGTTTGAAACGCTATTAGTGCGCACCCGCTAACTATCTAGCCTTTTCACATCGGTTACACCAGCCTAATCTCGGGAGTTGATAGGCTTGAAGCACAGCGACGAGCTGCTGGCAAACGCATGAAAGTGCTGTTTGAATGAATGCTTACGAGCCTGCTGCTGCCTACCGTCGCTCAGTCAGACTGCTCTATCAAATATCAAATCATAGACTAAATCATAACATAATAACACACAGAAATACGAGCCTTTGGTCATTGATGTGGTCGAATCCGGAACCTATCATTTTGAAAACAAAACATTTATTCTTTCAGTGAAATACGGAACCGTTCCGTATTTTATCTAACGGATGGCATCCCTAAGTCTAAATATTCCTGTTACATTGTACAACCTTCAATGTCATAATTATGTACAATTCTGGCAAATGAATTACAGGCTTTGTTAGGAATGAATGGACACAAATGCACACAGTTCGCAATGAGCCAGGCGGCCCAAACTGCTGCATATACCCTGACTGCTTGCACGGAACGCAAGAGAAGTGACACAATTTCCATAGTTATAAGAAATTCATGTAAGCAGGCAATATTAACTAAATATGCAGGTTTAAAAATATATACTTGTGTATTGATTTTAAAGAAAGGCATTGATGTTTTTGATTAGGTACACATTGGTGCAACGACAGTGCTTTTTTTCGCGAATGCGCTTGTTAAATCATCACCTGTTTGTCGAAGTAGGCTCTGATTTGATGAGAAATGAACAGGCACGGCATCGATTATATGCAACGCAGGACACGCTAGATAAACTAGTAATATCATCAACCGTGTGTAGTTAACTAGTGATTATGTTAAGATTGTTTTTTATAAGATAAGTTTAATGCTAGCTAGCAACTTACCTTGGTTTTTTGCTGCCCTCGCGTAACAGTTAGTCAGCCTGCCACGCAGGCTCCTCTTGGAGTGCAATGTATGGCAGGTGGTTAGAGCATTGGACAAGTAACCGGAAGGTTGCAAAAACAAATCCCTGAGCTGACAAGGTAAAAATCTGTCGTTCTGCCCTGAACAAGGCAGTTAACCCACCGTTCCTAGGCCGTCATTGAAAATAAGAATGTGTTCTTAACTGACTTGCCTAGTTAAATAAAGGTTCAATCAAAATATATTTATTTTTTTAAATCTTCAAAACCTGTGTATAATTTAGTCAGACTAAAGTTTGTTTTGGGTACGAGGGGCTTTTTAATGGGTCTGGATACCATATGTTTTTTGGGCAATCATCTCAACAACTTTTACCTTGTAGCTCGGTATCTCTCTGCTGGTGCAGTCGGAAGGGGTCAGGGTTAGTATATTATCGTAACTAGAGGTCGACCGATTAATCGGAATGGCTGATTAATTAGGGCCGATTTCAAGTTTTCATAACAAATCGGTAATCGGTATTTTTGGACACCGATTTTGTACACCTTTATTTAAACTAGGCAAGTCGGTTAAGAAAGGATAGCCTTTAGCCGTACCCTCATCCTACTCTGTGTGTCCCCAGGCGCTGTCATTTGTTGACTTCTGTAACCGTAAAAGCTTTGGGTTCATGCATGTTAACATCAGAAGCCTCCTCCCTAAGTTTGTTTTACTCACTGGTTTAGCACTGTCAACCCTGATGTCCTTGCCGTGTCTGAATCCTGGCTTAGGAAGGCCACCAAAAATTCTGAGATTTCCATCCCCAACTACAACATTTTCCGTCAAGATAGAACTGCCAAAGGGGGAGGAGTTAGCCTGTAAAGTTCTGTCATACTATTCAGGTCTGTCCCCAAACAGTTCGAGCTTCTAATTAAATTTTTTTTATCCTTCCAGAAATAAATCTCTCAATGCTAGTGCCTGCTATAGACCCCCGTCAGCTCCCAGCTGTGCCTTGGACACCATATGTGAATTGATTTCCCCCCATCTATCTTCAGAGTTCGTTCTGTTAGGTGACCTAAACTGGGATATGCTTAACACTCCGGCCGTCCTCAATCTCACACATATTATCAAGGAACCTACCAGGTACAACCCTAAATCCGTAAACATGGGCACTCATAGATATCATCCTGACCAACTTGCCCTCTAAATACACCTCTGCTGTTTTCAATCAGGATCTCAGCGATCACAGCCTCATTGCCTGCATCCGTTATGGGTCCGCGGTCAAATGGCCGCCCCTCATCACTGTCAAACGCTCCCTAAGACACTTCTGCAAGCAGGCCTTTCTAATCGACCTGGCCCGGGTATCCTGGAAGGATATTGACCTCATGGCGTCAGTTGAGGATGCCTGGTTGTTAAAAGTAATTTCCTCACCATCTTAAATAAGCATGCTCCATTCAAAAAATGTAGAACTAAGAACAGATATAGCCCTTGGTTCACTCCAGACCTGACTGCTCTCGACCAGCAGAAAAACATCCTGTGGCGTACTGCTTTAGCATCGAATAGTCCCAGCGATATGCAACTTTTCAGGGAAGTCAGGAACCAATACACACAGTCAGTTAGGAAAGCTAAGGCTAGCTTTTTCAAACAGAAATTTGCATCCTTTAGCTCGAACTCCAAAAAGTTTTGGGACACTGTAAAGTCCATGGAGAACAAGATCACCTCCTCCCAGCTGCCCACTGCACTGAGGCTAGGAAACACGGTCACCACCGATAAATCCATGATAATTGAACATTTCAATAAGCATTTCTCTACGGCTGGCCATGCTTTCCTCCTGGCTACCCCTACCCCGGCCAACAGCCCTGCACCCCCCACAGCAACTCGCCCAAACCTCCCCATTTCTCCTTTACCCAAATCCAGATAGAAGATGTTCTGAAAGAGCTGCAAAACCTGGACCCCTACAAATCAGCTGGGCTGGACAATCTGGACCCTCTCTTTCTAAAACTATCCGCCGCCATTGTTGAAACCCCTATTACTAGCCTGTTCAACCTCTTTCGTATCATCTGAGATCCCCAAAGATTGGAAAGCTGCCGCGGTCATCCCCCTCTTCAAAGGGGGAGACACTCAATATCCAAACTGTTACAGACCAATATCCATCCTGCCCTGCCTTTCTAAAGTCTTTGAAAGCCAAGTTAACAAACAGATCACTGACCATTTCAAATCCCACTGTACCTTCTCCACTGTGCAGTCCGGTTTCTGAGCTGGTCATGGGTGCTCCTCAGCTACATTCATAACCGCCATCGATAAAAGACAGTACTGTGCAGCCGTCTTCATTGACCTGGCCAAGGCTTTTGACTCTGTCAATCACCACATTCTTATCGGCAGACTCAACAGCCTTGGCATCTCAAATGACTGCCTCGCCTGGTTTACCAACTACTTCTCTGATAGAGTTCAGTGTGTCAAATCGGAGGGCCTGTTGTCCGGACCTCTGGCAGTCTCTATGGGGGTGCCACAGGGTTCAATTCTCAGGCCGACTCCTTTCTCTGTATATATCAACGATGTCGCTCTTACAGCGGGTGATTCTCAGATCCACCTCTACGCAGACGACACCATTCTGTATACATCTGGCCTTTTCTTTGGACACTGTGTTAACAAACCTCCAAACGCGCTTCACTGCCATACAACACTTCTTCCGTGGCCTCCAACTGCATGATCTTCAACTGATTGCTGCCCGCACCCTTCCGCCCGACTAGCATCGCTACCCTAGACGGTTCTGACCTAGAATATGTGGACAACTACAAATACCTAGGTGTCTGGCTAGACTGTAAACTATCCTTCCAGACTCATATCAAGCATCTCCAATCCAATATTAAATCTAGAATCGGCTTCCTATTTCGCAACAAAGCCTCCTTCACTCATGCTGCCAAACATACCCTCGTAAAACTGACCATCCTGCCGATCCTCGACTTCGGCAATGTAATTTACAAAATAACCTCCAACACTCTACTCAGCAAACTGGATGCAGTCTATCACAGTGCCATCCGTTTTGTCACCAAAGCCCCATATACTACCCACCGCTGCGACCTGTATGATCTCGTTGGCTGGCCCTCGCTACATATTCGTCGCCAGACCCACTGGCTCCAGGTCATCTATAAGTCTATGTTAGGTAAAGCTCCGCTTTATCTCAGCTTACTGCTCACTGGTCACCATAACACCCACCCGTAGCACGCGCTCTAGCAGGTATATCTAACTGGTCATCCCCAAAGCCAACACCTCCTTTGGCCGCCTTTCCTTCCAGTTCTCTTCTGCCAATGACTGGAACGAATTGCAGAAATCACTGAAGCTGGAGACTTATATTTCCCTCGCTAACTTTAAACATCAGCTATCAGAGCAGCTTACCGATCGCTGCAGCTGTACATAGTCCATCTGTAAATAGCCCATCCATCTACCTACCTCATCCCCATATTGTTTTTATTTACTTTTCTGCTCTTTTGCACACCAGTATTTCTACTTGCATATCATCATCTGCACATCTCACTCGTGTTAATTTGATAAATTGTAATTACTTCGCTACAATGGCCTATTTGCCGTACCTCCTTACCTCATTTGCACACACTGTATATAGATTTTTTCTACTGTATTATTGGCTGTATGTTTCTTTATTCCATGTTTAACTCTGTGTTGTTGTTTCTGTCGCACTGCTTTGCTTTATCTTGGCTAGGTCGCAGTTATAAATGAGAACTTGTTATTAACTAGCCTACCTGGTTAAATAAAGGTGCAAAAAAATAAAACATTCTTATTTACAATGACGGCCTACCAGAAGGCAAAAGGCCTCTGACGGGGACCTGGGATTTAAAAAAAATAAATAAATACAATATAAATTATAGGACAAAACACGCATCACAAGAGAGAGAACTCTACATAAAGATAGACCTAAGACAACAGCATGGTAGCAGCACAACATGGTACAAGCACCTACTACCATATCCCGTACCATACTACCATATCCCGTACCATACTACCATATCCCGTACCATACTACCATATCCCGTACCATACTACCATATCCCCTACCATACTACCATATCCCGTACCATACTACCATATCCCGTACCATACTACCATATCCCGTACCATACTACCATATCCCGTACCATACTACCATATCCCCTACCATACTACCATATCCCCTACCATACTACCATATCCCCTACCATACTACCATATCCCGTACCATACTACCATATCCCCTACCATACTACCATATCCCGTACCATACTACCATATCCTGTACCATACTACCATATCCCCTACCATACTACCATATCCGGTACCATATCCCGTACCATACTACCATATTCCCTACCATACTACCATATCCCCTACCATATCCCCTACCATACTACCATACCCCGTACCATACTACCATACCCCGTACCATACTACCATACCCCGTACCATACTACCATACCCCGTACCATACTACCATACCCCGTACCATACTACCATATCCCGTACCATACTACCATATCCCGTACCATACTACCTACTACCATATCCCATACCATGCTACCATATCCCCTACATACTACCATATCCCCTACCATACTACCATATCCCCTACCATACTACCATAACCCCTACCATACTACCATATCCCCTACCATATCCCTACCATATCCCCTACCATACTACCATATCCCCTACCATACTACCATATCCCGTACCATATCCCCTACCATACTACCATATCCCGTACCATACTACCATATCCCGTACCATACTACCATATCCCTACCATACTACCATATCCCGTACCATACTACCATATCCCGTACCATATCCCCTACCATACTACCATATCCCCTACCATATCCCGTACCATATCCCCTACCATACTACCATATCCCTACCATACTACCATATCCCCTACCATACTACCATATCCCCTACCATACTACCATATCCCGTACCATACTACCATATCCCGTACCATACTACCATATCCCCTACCATACTACCATATCCCCTACCATACTACCATATCCTGTACCATACTACCATATCCCGTACCATACTACCATATCCCTACCATACTACCATATCCCGTACCATACTACCATATCCCGTACCATACTACCATATCCCGTACCATACTACCTACTACCATATCCCCTACCATACTACCATATCCCCTACCATACTACCATATCCCGTACCATACTACCATATTCCGTACCATACTACCATATCCCCTACCATACTACCATATCCCCTACCATACTACATACTACCATGTTGCCTTCATCCTGTCTGTTACATGTGAACTAATGGCTCAAGAATAAATGTTATGAATGTTTTTAAGGCTGAGCACAATGACTGTTCAAAGAGGATTGTAACCTGTCTACATCTCCTCTCTGTAGGAGAGTTGGAGAGTCTTCAGAAGGGCTGTTCCAGTCTGCAGCAGGAGTGTGACTGTCTCCGTTCTGAGAAGACTACCCTGGTGAACAGACTACACAGACTGGAGACTGACCTGGACAGGTGGGTCTACACACTGCAGATTGGGGGAGGGGAGGGGGGGTAGCTCTGTCAACTGAACACCTTAGGCGTCACACTAGACCTGTTAGGTGGTGGGATGAGGTCACTCCCACCCCTGCCTGTACAATGACATCCAACTAAAGGAAGGTGTCTGTTCTGAAAAGTGTTGCTTTTTTTCAGATTGAGTGTTTTTATAGTCGCATGTACAGGGTTGTAGGTGTGATTGCAGAGTACAGTGAAAATATTAGGTTTCGAGCTCCAACATGCAGTGAAATAAAATAATGAAAATGGTAATAAAAATAATAGTATGGGGGGATGACCATAGGGGGAACAGCAGCATGATCATTGAGGAGGTGGGGGGGGTGACCATAGGGGGAACAGCAGCATGATGTGGATGGAAGGGGGAGTGTGTTCACTCTGCAGAATGAGATCAAAGTACCTCTCTCTGAGATACAACATTTACAAAGACTTCAGACTTCTGTCCATGTGCTGAACCTTATCCTGACGTGATCTGCTGCTGTCCTCCCCTTCTCTTCCAGGGAGCAGACTGATGTGTTCAGACAATCCACTGGGCCCTGTTTGGACTATATCACAGTTCTGGACATGGTTTTATATGGTCTCTTTGTCCCCTTCTCTTCCAGGGAGCAGACTGATGTGTTCAGACAATCCACTGGGCCCTGTTTGGACTATATCACAGTTCTGGACATGGTTTTATATGGTCTCTTTTTCCCTCAGTTCCAGGGAGCAGACTGCCAGTCTGAACAGAAGTCTTCAGTTACTGGAGAAGTCCCAGGGAGAGATGCAGAGTAGACTGGGTTCACTGCAGGACCAACACCTCCTGGACGCTAACAAGCTGCATTCACAGCTGGCCCAGGCTGCTAGTAGGACACAGAGCCTGCAGAGAGAGGTAGGATATGGGTCTCATACTGCAGTCACAGCTAACCCAGGCTGCTAGCAGAGAGAGGTAGGATATGGGTCTCATACTGCAGTCACAGCTAACCCAGGCTGCTAGCAGAGAGAGGTAGGATATGGGTCTCATACTGCAGTCACAGCTGGCCCAGGCTGCTAGCAGAGAGAGGTAGGATATGGGTCTCATACTGCAGTCACAGCTGGCCCAGGCTGCTAGCAGAGAGAGGTAGGATAGGGGTCACATACTGCAGAGAGAGGTAGGATATGGGTCTCATACTGCAGTCACAGCTAACCCAGGCTGCTACCAGAGAGAGGTAGGATATGGGTCTCATACTGCAGTCACAGCTAACCCAGGCTGCTAGCAGAGAGAGGTAGGATATTGGTCTCATACTGCAGTCACAGCTAACCCAGGCTGCTAGCAGAGAGAGGTAGGATATGGGTCTCATACTGCAGTCACAGCTGGCCCAGGCTGCTAGCAGAGAGAGGTAGGATATGGGTCACATACTGCAGTCACAGCTAACCCAGGCTGCTAGCAGAGAGAGGTAGGATATGGGTCTCATACTGCAGTCACAGCTAACCCAGGCTGCTAGCAGAGAGAGGTAGGATATGGGTCACATACTGCAGTCACAGCTAACCCAGGCTGCTAGCAGAGAGAGGTAGGATATGGGTCTCATACTGCAGTCACTGTCTCTCCCCCCTTCTCTCTCTCTCTCTCTCTCTCCCTCTCTCTCTCCCTCTTTGTCTCTCCCCCCTTCTCTCTCTCTCCCTCTCCCTCTCTCTCTGTCTATCCCCCCATAGTATGAGGACACTCAGAACTTGCTATCTGATCTGAGGCAGCGTTATGAGAGGACTGAGCAGGAGAAACGCTCCATCAACGAGGAGCTGGAACAGTGTAAAATGAACCTCAAACTGCTGCAGGACAAGGGCAAGAATGTGAGTAGTGACCCTCTGACCCTAAACACAGGCCACCGATCTCTCTCTTGTCTGTGGTTCAGAGCCTGTACTGGATATGCTAAAGGAATCACAGTGGGTGCTCTGGGACATCTATGTCTGTTTTATAAGAACCATTTAATGATGTTCCCAATGAAATGTTCTTTTTTTGCAAGACATTTGATTGTAAGTCTTGGACAAGTAAGCATTGCCTGAGCCAGAATGTCCCATAGGGCATTTGATTGTAATTTATTTCAATCAGTCTTCACACATATATACCTTTTTATGAGATCTACAAAGACAGGTGAAAGTAGCTGACCAGAGTGTTGGGATGCCAGAAGACTATATACTACTACTACCATTCAGAGTTCCCAGCCGGAGAGATGACCAGAATAACCAAATGAATAATGAATAAATAGGGTGGAACTCCCTCTAGCCTAGGCTACATCCACTCTAACGGCATAATGCTTTTATATCTAAGATGGAGGGTGAGCAAGCATACACCTCAGGGAGTTATAACTGGTTCTCACTGTTACTAGACCTCCCTGAACAAAAATAACACCTGTGTTCAGCTTCTAGATGTGGTGTGACATATATCTATACCTGTGTTCAGCTTCTAGATGTGGTGTGATGTGTATCTATACCTGTGTTCAGCTTCTAGATGTGATGTGATGTGTATCTATACCTGTGTTCAGCTTCTAGATGTAGTGAGACATGTTCCCTGTGTTCCCCCCCTCCTGCCTCCAGTCCCCCCCTCCTGCCTCCCGCCCCCCCCCTCCTGCCTCCCGTCCCCCCCCTCCTGCCTCCCCCCCCTGCCTCCAGTCCCCCCCCTCCTGCCTCCAGTCCCCCCCCTCCTGCCTCCAGCCCCCACCTCCTGCCTCCAGCCCCCCCCTCCTGCCTCCAGCCCCCCCCTCCTGCCTCCAGTCCCCCCCTCCTGCCTCCAGTCCCCCCCTCCTGCCTCCAGTAACCCTCTCCTGCCTCCAGTCCCCCCCTTCTGCCTCCAGTTCGCCCCCTCCTGCCTCCAGTCCCCCCCGTCCCCCCCTCCTGCCTCCAGTCCCCCCCCCCTCCTGCCTCCAGTCCCCCCCTCCTGCCGTTACTATCCCCATGGCCCCACCATTCAGGTTTTTTGTTAATTGATTAGTTTTCATTTTTTATTAGTTTTCATTTCTTTGATTAGTTTACAATATTTGTTATTCTGTTTGATTATTCTCTCTGATTGATCCCCCCTCCTTTAGCCACCCATATTGCAGCCTGTCCAGGCCATTTTCATCGGCCTTATCCTGGCTTTGCTGTATTGGTGCTTCAGCCAGTTGTGGTAGAAAGGTACACAGTGTTCCTGTTGTGTTGATGTTGTCTGTCATCTGTCTGTTATCTTCATCATCAGTATCATCCTCTCTATAATTCTCTTCATCAGTATCATCCTCTCTAACCAATCAATCAAATGTATTTATAAAGCTCTTCTTACATCAGCTTATATCTCAAAGTGCTGTACAGAAACCCAGCCTAAAACCCCAAACAGCAAGCAATGCAGGTGTAGAAGCACGGTGGCTAGGAAAAACTCCCTAGAAAGGCCAAAACCTAGGAAGAAACCTAGAGAGGAACCAGGCTATGAGGGGTGGCCAGTCCTCTTCTGGCTGTGCCGGGTGGAGATTATAACAGAACATGGCCAACATGTTCAAATGTTCATAGATGACCAGCAGGGTCAAATAATAATAATCACAGTAGTTGTCGAGGGTGCAACAGGTCAGCACCTCAGGAGTAAATGTCAGTTGGCTTTTCATAGCCAAACATTCAGAGTTAGAGACAGCAGGTGCGGTAGAGAGAGTCCAAAACAGCAGGTCCGGGACAGGTAGCACGTCCGGTGAACAGGTCAGGGTTCCATAGTCGCAGGCAGAACAGTTGAAACTGGAGCAGCAGCACGGCCAGGTGGACTGGGGACAGCAAGGAGTCATCATGCCAGGTAGTCCTGAGGCATGGTCCTAGGGCTCAGGTCCTCCGAAAGAAAAAGAGAGAATTAGAGAGAGCATACGTAAATTCACAAAGGACACCGGATAAGACAGGAGAAATACTCCAGATATAAGACTGACCCTAGCCCCCCGACACATAAACTACTGCAGCATAAATACTGGAGGCTGAGACAGGCGGGGTTGGGTGACACTGACTCTAACTACCTTCATCCTCTATCTTCGGCGGTATCATCCTCTCTAACTGCCTTTGTCGGTATCGTCCGCTCTAACTCTCCTCGTCGGTGTCGTCCGCTCTAACTCTCCTCGTCGGTGTCGTCCGCTCTAACTCTCCTCGTCGGTGTCGTCCGCTCTAACTCTCCTCGTCGGTGCCGTCCGCTCTAACTCTCCTCGTCGGTGCCGTCCGCTCTAACTCTCCAGTGCATGGCTATAATTGAACCTCTCCTGCTGCTTGGCGAGAACCAACACTGGGGAACTACACTAAACCAGGGCTGGTCAACTCTGGTCCTGGAGGGCAAATTCACTTCTGGTTTTTGTTTCGACCTGGTAGTTGCACTAACCTGGTGTCCCAGGTCTGAATCAGTCCCTGATTAGAGGGAGAGGATGAAAACCAGAAGTGTTTTGTCTCTCCAGGACTGGAGTTGACCAGCCCTGCACTAAATTAACCTGTCAGCATTATCAGTCTATATTATCACAGTTGACCAGCCCTGCACTAAACTAACCTGTCAGCATTATCAGTCTATTATCACAGTTGACCTGCCCTGCATTAAACTAACCTGGCAGCATTATCAGTCTATTATCACAGTTGACCAGCCCTGCACTAAATTAACCTGTCAGCATTATCAGTCTATTATCACAGTTGACCAGCCCTGCACTAAATTAACCTGTCAGCATTATCAGTCTATTATCACAGTTGACCAGCCCTGCACTAAACTAACCTGTCAGCATTATCAGTCTATATATTATCACAGTTGACCAGCCCTGCACTAAACTAACCTGTCAGCATTATCAGTCTATATATTATCAGTTGACCAGCCCTGCACTAAACTATCCTGTCAGCATTATCAGTCTATATATTATCAGTTGACCAGCCCTGCACTAAACTAACCTGGCAGCATTATCAGTCTATATATTATCAGTTGACCAGCCCTGCACTAAACTAACCTGTCAGCATTATCAGTCTATATATTATCACAGTTGACCAGCCCTGCACTAAACTATCCTGTCAGCATTATCAGTCTATTATCAGTTGACCAGCCCTGCACTAAACTAACCTGTCAGCATTATCAGTCTATTATCACAGTTGACCAGCCCTGCACTAAACTAACCTGTCAGCATTATCAGTCTATATATTATCAGTTGACCAGCCCTGCACTAAACTAACCTGTCAGCATTATCAGTCTATATATTATCAGTTGACCTGCCCTGCACTAAACTATCCTGTCAGCATTATCAGTCTGCAGTGCATTCGGAAAGTATTCAGAACCTTTGACTTTTTCCACATTTTGTTACGTTACAGCCTTATTCTGAAATGGATTAAATAAAAAGATTTCCCTCATCAATCTACGTACAATAGCCCATAATGACAAAGCATTTTTTTTTATTTTGCAAATGTATTAAAAATTAAAAACAGAGATGAGACTTGAAATTGAGCTCAGGTGCATACTGTTTCCATTGATCATCATTGAGATGTTTCTACAACTTGATTGGAGTCCACCTGTGGTAAATTCAATTAATTGGACATGATTTGGAAAGACACACACCATCATTCTTCAATGGAGGAAGTTTAGAACCAAGACTCTTCCTAGAGGTTGACACCCGGCCAAACTGCCCAATCAGGGGGAGAAGGGCCTTGGTCAGGGAGGTGACAGAGCTCCAGAGTTCCTCTGTAGAGATGGGAGAGCCTTCCAGAAGGACAACCATCTCTGCAGCACTCCACCAATCAGGCCTTTATGGTAGAGTGGCCAGACGGAAGCCACTCCTCAGTAAAAGGCACATAACAGTCTGCTTGGAGTTTGCCAAAAGGCACCTAAAGACTCTGACCGTGAGAAACAAGATTCTCTGGTCTGATGAAACCAAGATGGAACTGTTTGGCCTGAATACCAAGCGTCGCATCTGGAGGAAACCTGGCACCATCCCTACGGTGAAGCATGATTGTGGCAGTATTAAGCTGTGGGGATGTTTTTCAGTGGCAGGGACTGGGAGACTAGTCAGGATCAAGGGAAAGAGGAACGGAGGAAAGTACAGAGAGATCCTTGATGAAAACCTGCCCCAGAGCACTCAGGACCTCAAACTGGAGTGAAGGTTCACCTTCCAACAGGACAATGACCCTAAGCACACAGCCAAGACAACGCAGGAGTGGCTTCGGGACAAGTCTCTGAATGTCCTTGAGTGGCCCATCAAGAGCCCAGACTTGAACCCGATCGAACATCTTTGGAGACACCTGAAAATAGCTGTGCAGCGACGCTCCCCATCCAACCTGACAGAGCTTGAGAGGATCTACAGAGAAAAATGGGAGAAACTCACCAAATACAGGTGTGCCAAGCTTGTAGCGTCATACCCAAGATGACTCGAGGCTGTAATCGCTGCCAAAGGTGCTTCAACAAAGTACTGAGTAAAGGGTCTGAATACTTATGCAAATGTGATTACATTTTTTTATTTTTTATTAATCAATTTGCCAAAATGTTCATCTCTTTTTGCTTTGTCATGGAGTATTGTGTGTAGTTTGACAGAAAAAACAAAGATATAATCCATTTTAGAAGAAGGCTGTAAAAGTCAATGGTCTGAATACTTTCCGAATGTACTATATATGTTATCACAGTCATTGATGCCCTCTGTCTGTCTTGGATCACTCTATGCTAATTGATGCCTGCTGCCTGTCTGTCTTGGATCACTCTATGCTAATTGATGCCTGCTGCCTGTCTGTCTTGGATCGCTCTATGCTAATTGATGCCTGCTGCCTGTCTGTCTTGGATAACTCTATGCTAATTGATGCCTGCTGCCTGTCTGTCTTGGATCCCTCTATGCTAATTGATGCCCTCTGTCCGTCTGTCTTGGATCACTAACACAATGCCACCAACGCTTATTCTTTGGTTTCAAGTTGTTGTTTTTTTTGTATTTTGTTGTCATTATTGCTTTATGACATCATACTTCTGCAGCTAAATGTTTTCCTGTTTTTAAAACAAATGAGCATGTATTGTTCCTTGTTCCCTCAGTCAGAACAGTCGCGTTTGATTTTCTGATTCTTTTTGTCCCGTGAGGTAACTGAACTGTCTCTCTCCCAGTAACTGTTGTTTCTCGCCCGCTTTTATTTTTCACTCTCTCTTTCACTTTCCTACACCCCACCTCTCCCTCTCTCCCTCTCTCCCTCTCTCCCTCCTCTCTCTCTATCTCTCTCTCTCTCTCTCTCTCTCTCTCTCTCTCTCTCTCTCTCTCTCTCTCTCTCTCTCTCTCTCTCTCTCTCTCTCTCTCTCTCTCTCTCTCTCTCTCTCTCTCTCTCTCTCTCTCTCTCTCTCTCTCTCTCTCTCTCTCTCTCTCTCTCTCTCTCTCTGTTCCTCTCTCTCTCTGTCTCCTCCTCTCCTCTGTCTCTCTATCTGTCTCTCCTCTGTCTCTATGTCCTCTCTCTATGTCTCTCTCTCTTGTCTCTGTCCTCTGTCTCTCCTGTCTCTATCTTGTCTCTCGCTCTCTCTCTGTCTCTCCTCTTCTCTCTCTTCGTATATGTCTCTGTCTGTCTCTCTCTATGTCTCTCTCTTGTCTCCTCTCTCTCTATCTCTTCTATTATATCTCCTCTCTCTATCTCTCTCCTGTCTCTCTCTATCTCGTCTCTCTCTCTGTCTCTCTATCTTGTCTATCTCTCTGTATCTCTCTCTCTGTCTCTCTCTCTTGTCTCTCTCTCTCGTCTCTATCTCTCTGTCTCTCTCTCTCTGTCTCTCTCTCTCTGTCTCTCTCTCTCTGTCTTATCTCTCTTGTATCTCTCTATCTCTCTCTCTATGTATCTCTCTCTCTCTCTCTGTATCTGTCTGTCTGTCTGTATGTCTCTCTCTCTCTCTCTCTCTCTGTCTCTCTCTGTCTCTTCTTGTCTCTCTGTCTCTCTGTCTCCTCTCTCTGTGTCTCTGTCTCTCTCTGTCTCTATCTCTGTCTCTCTCTCTGTCTTCTCTCTCTGTCTCTCTCTCTTGTCTCTGTCTCTCTCTTGTCTCTCTCTCTGTCTCGTTTTGTCTCTCTCTCTGTCTCTCTATGTCTCTGTCTATCTCTCTGTCTATCCTCTCTGTCTACTCTCTCTGTTCTCTCTCTCTGTCTCTGCTCTCTCTGTCTCTGTCTCTCTCTCGTCTCTCTCTCTCGTCTCTGTCTCTGTCTCTCTCTCTGTCGGTCTCTCTGTCCTCTGTCTCGGTCTCCTCTCTGTCTCTGTCCTCTGTCTCCTCTCTGTCTCTATCTGTCTCTCTGTCTCTCTCTCTATCTGTCTTCTCTGTCTCTATCTCTATATCTCTGTCTGTATGTATCTTGTCTCTCTCGTCTCCTGTATCTCGTCTCTCTGTCCTCTCTCTCATCCTCTCTCGCTCTCGCTTCTCTCTCTCTCGGTCTCTCTATCTCTCTGTCTCGGTATCTCTCTCTCTATCTATCTGTGTCTCTCTGTCTCTCTCTCTATGTTCTCTCTCTCTCTCTCTCTGTCTCTCTCTCTCTCTGTCTCTCTCTCCTCTCTGTCTCTGTCTCTCTGTCTCTCTATCTCTGTGTCTCCTAGTCCTCTCTCTCTGTCTCTCTCTCTCTCTCTCTGTCTCTCTCTCTCTGTCTCTCTCTCTCTCTCTCACCCACCCACCCACCCACCCACCCACCCGTGGCCTCAATCTCAGCCCTGGTGTAGGCTAGCTGACAGCCTAGACTAACCCAGTCCTTCTCTCTGTCTCCTGTAGACCGGTTGGGGCCCCTGGATGCCAGTTGTAGCAGTGATGGTAGCAGTGACTGCTGCAGTGCTTTATCCCAACTTCTCCAAGAGCACCTCCACCTGAGACCTTACCTGCTACATGTCCTGTACCACGTGGTCTTCTGGCCTGGCATCTCTACCTCTGCCCACAATTCATTAATTAATCTATTGATGAATTGATTACCTCTGGTCGATTCCCCTACAGAAAGTCCCTCTGCTTTAAACTGTACAAAGTATAACTGTATATATATAGAGAGAGAGATCAAGGGAAGAAGAGAAGTAGTATTTCTACCGTAGATCTAGTAGTATTTCTACTGTAGATATAGTATTTATCAGCAGTTCTTAATCAGTTTGAGGATGGGAATATTGGTATTATTGTTAAAGTGGCCTAAACTAGGCTTTGGTTTAGTTTTTCTGATGGGTACCAAACCTTATTTTTTTTTTCATTTTGGCTCCAGGTTGTTTTAGCTGAGTTGACTTCCTGTGTGATTGGGTGTTAATGTTCTATTACATAACAGGGTTTATTATTAAAGCCTAATCATCAATCTGATTATTCTGAGGTTACGTCCCTAATTACACCCAATTTCCTGTATAGTGCCCTCGGCCCTGGTCAAAAGTAGTGCACTATATAGGGAATAGGGTGCCATTTGGCTGGTGTAAAGTAGTGCACTATATAGGGAATAGGGTGCCATTTGGCAGGTGTAAAGTAGTGCACTATATAGGGAATAGGGTGCCATTTGGCACGTGTAAAGTAGTGCACTATATAGGGAATAGGGTGCCATTTGGGAATCATCTTACGTTCATTGTGCACAAGGGGTTAAGTGCCTGTGGTAAGGAACAGCAGAGGTGAGTTTGTGAAGACAGTGCCACTCCTACAGAGGCAGGTATTGAACTAAAACAACAACCCAGTTAATCACTTAAATAACTTTGTTGATAGATGACTATGTTCAGAGTAACTTTTATTCACCACATGATGGTACTGGTATGTCTGTACTAATGTCTTGTCTCAGCTGTGTGTTGTAAACAACTAGGACTAAATAATCCGAATGTTTCAAGAGAACACTACAGAACATAGATGTGTCATTAAAATTGATAGTTTGATGTGCTACTTAGATGATTTTTGGTCATTTTGGAGCTTGTTGACTTGAACACCAGTTTTTTGGTCACTGGTTTGAGACCATGGACACTGGAAGACATTATGGCCCACAAACCCCTTCAGGTTGAACGTCTGTGAAGGCTGTAGTGGACTGAACCAATTGTCTGTCTATGCTTTAAACTCTAGCCTGCTAACTCTGCTTTCTAGTCTCTGGGTTCTAGTCCCAGACTCTGTTCGCTGTACTCTCTGGGTTCTAGGCTCTCTGAACTCTGGGTTCTAGTCCCAGACTCTGTTCTCTGTACTCTGGGTTCTAGTCACAGACTCTGTTCGCTGAACTCTCTGGGTTCTAGTCCCAGACTCTGTTCTCTGTACTCTGGGTTCTAGTCACAGACTCTGTTCGCTGAACTCTCTGGGTTCTAGTCCCAGACTCTATTCACTGTACTCTGGGTTCTCGTCCCAGACTCTGTTCTCTGCAGTCTCTGGGTTCTAGACCCATACCAGTACGTTGTTGGTTTTAGTCCCCAGCCAGCCCACAGAAAGCCCTCCGTAGCGCGGATCAGATCACTACTACAGACTCATCAAAGGCTCTGGGATGATTCTGCTGCCTTACCTGTCTGTCTACCTGTCTGTCCACCTGTCTGTCTCCCACCTGGACTATCTGTCTGACCAGTCTGTCTCACCTCCAGACTGAATCTGGAGCAGAAAACATGATGGACTGGTTGGTTTCGTATCATTTGTGATCCTACCCCTACTAAGGACAGATCAATATTCACTGAAACCAGTGCTGTGTGGTTTAATATGAGGTGAAAGGGCAGAGGTGAACCTCTGTGTGGAGAGACTGGATCTGATGATTGGGTTATGAGACTGAATGTGAATCAGGAAGTGCTGAGAGGAAGACAACCGAATTAACTGTGGGGTGAAGGAAGGCTTAAGGATTCACCTCGTGTGTGCAGACTAAGTGCTGCCATCACCTTTGTTCTCACTGATTTGTCTGGTTTTACCACATTACTGTCGGTGCTGTTGCTGTAAATAAACACAGAGTCACTCCAAGAACAAACAAGCTATTCATCATGTTCCACCGTGTCAATACATTGTCAACACTTTAACCTGACCCTGATCTAAACCTTTTCCTGTTGAGCCACCACAAAGCACAGGACTGGACAGAACTGTTCTATACACAGGAGGGAAGACAAACTACTATCAAGTAGACTGGAGGATGTGACTATAAGGTTAACGCGTCTGTCCTTTAACAGCCGGCAGGCCACTTTGAACTAGAACCATGTTATGTTATTCACAGGGACACCCTGCAGCGTTCACATGCTAGTCGGAACTAGGAAACGCTGAAATGTCTTGACTTCCTAACTGGTTGAACGCAGCACGTGTATAACTACAACCAGTTAGCAAGTTGGACATTTCACAGTTTCCTAGTTCCGACGAGTACGCGAACGCAGAAGTCTTAACACAGAGGCGTCCCTCAGTAATTGTGTGCTACATCGCAAGATCATCTAGAAGGACAAGACAAAATATTTCCTTTTCATGCTTTTGGAAATGTGATGTTTTAACATTGCTACTATTGCTATAATATGGAGAAGAATTCAGTTGTAAATCAGACACAATGTTTCTATGTTTGTGTGTAAATATAGACATTCTATACAACAAATAAAAGTTGAGTAACAGTGGTATTGGTAATGTCCAGCTGGAGATCATTAACAGTGGTATTGGTGATGTCCTGCTGGAGATGAGTAACAGTGGTATTGGTGATGTCCAGCTGGAGATGAGTAACAGTGGTATTGGTGATGTCCAGCTGGAGATGAGTAACAGTGGTATTGGTGATGTCCGGCTGGAGATGAGTAACAGTGGTATTGGTGATGTCCAGCTGGAGATGAGTAACAGTGGTATTGGTGATGTCCAGCTGGAGATGAGTAACAGTGGTATTGGTGATGTCCAGCTGGAGATGAGTAACAGTGGTATTGGTGATGTCCAGCTGGAGATGAGTAACAGTGGTATTGGTGATGTCCAGCTGGAGATGAGTAACAGTGGTATTGCTGATGTCCGGCTGGAGATGAGTAACAGTGGTATTGGTGATGTCCAGCTGGAGATGAGTAACAGTGGTATTGCTGATGTCCAGCGTGCTGCTGGAGATGAGTAACAGTGGTATCGGTGATGTCCAGCTGGAGATTAGTAACAGTGGTATTGGTGATGTCCAGCTGGAGATGATTAACAGTGGTATCGGTGATGTGCAGCTGGAGATGAGTAACAGTGGTATTGGTGATGTCCTGCTGGAGATGATTAACAGTGGTATCGGTGATGTGCAGCTGGAGATGAGTAACAGTGGTATTGGTGATGTCCTGCTGGAGATGAGTAACAGTGGTATTGGTGATGTCCTGCTGGAGATGAGTAACAGTGGTATTGGTGATGTCCGGCTGGAGATGAGTAACAGTGGTATTGGTGATGTCCGGCTGGAGATGAGTAACAGTGGTATTGGTGATGTCCGGCTGGAGATGAGTAACAGTGGTATTGGTGATGTCCAGCTGGAGATGAGTAACAGTGGTATCGGTGATGTCCAGCTGGAGATGAGTAACAGTGGTATTGGTGATGTGCAGCTGGAGATGAGTAACAGTGGTATTGGTGATGTCCAGCTGGAGATTAGTAACAGTGGTATTGGTGATGTCCAGCTGGAGATGAGTAACAGTGGTATTGGTGATGTCCAGCTGGAGATGAGTAACAGTGGTATTGGTGATGTCCAGCTGGAGATGAGTAACAGTGGTATTGGTGATGTCCAGCTGGAGATGAGTAACAGTGGTATTGGTGATGTCCGGCTGGAGATGAGTAACAGTGGTATTGGTGATGTCCAGCTGGAGATGAGTGGTATTGGTGATGTCCAGCTGGAGATGAGTAACAGTGGTATTGGTGATGTCCAGCTGGAGATTAGTAACAGTGGTATTGGTGATGTCCAGCTGGAGATGATTAACAGTGGTATCGGTGATGTGCAGCTGGAGATGAGTAACAGTGGTATTGGTGATGTCCTGCTGGAGATGAGTAACAGTGGTATTGGTGATGTCCTGCTGGAGATGAGTAACAGTGGTATTGGTGATGTCCGGCTGGAGATGAGTAACAGTGGTATTGGTGATGTCCAGCTGGAGATGAGTAACAGTGGTATTGGTGATGTCCAGCTGGAGATTAGTAACAGTGGTATTGGTGATGTCCAGCTGGAGATTAGTAACAGTGGTATTGGTGATGTCCAGCTGGAGATTAGTAACAGTGGTATTGGTGATGTCCAGCTGGAGATGAGTAACAGTGGTATTGGTGATGTCCAGCTGGAGATGAGTAACAGTGGTATTGGTGATGTCCAGCTGGAGATTAGTAACAGTGGTATTGGTGATGTCCAGCTGGAGATTAGTAACAGTGGTATTGGTGATGTCCAGCTGGAGATGAGTAACAGTGGTATTGGTGATGTCCGGCTGGAGATGAGTAACAGTGGTATTGGTGATGTCCAGCTGGAGATGAGTGGTATTGGTGATGTCCAGCTGGAGATTAGTAACAGTGGTATTGGTGATGTCCAGCTGGAGATGAGTAACAGTGGTATTGGTGATGTCCGGCTGGAGATGAGTAACAGTGGTATTGGTGATGTCCGGCTGGAGATGAGTAACAGTGGTATTGGTGATGTCCGGCTGGAGATGAGTAACAGTGGTATTGGTGATGTCCGGCTGGAGATGAGTAACAGTGGTATTGGTGATGTCCGGCTGGAGATGAGTAACAGTGGTATCGGTGATGTCCAGCTGGAGATGAGTAACAGTGGTATCGGTGATGTGCAGCTGGAGATGAGTAACAGTGGTATTGGTGATGTCCAGCTGGAGATTAGTAACAGTGGTATTGGTGATGTCCAGCTGGAGATGAGTAACAGTGGTATTGGTGATGTCCAGCTGGAGATGAGTAACAGTGGTATTGGTGATGTCCAGCTGGAGATGAGTAACAGTGGTATTGGTGATGTCCAGCTGGAGATGAGTAACAGTGGTATTGGTGATGTCCGGCTGGAGATGAGTAACAGTGGTATTGGTGATGTCCAGCTGGAGATGAGTGGTATTGGTGATGTCCGGCTGGAGATGAGTAACAGTGGTATTGGTGATGTCCAGCTGGAGATGAGTAACAGTGGTATTGGTGATGTCCAGCCTGTTAGTCTGAAATTGGTAAATTCACATTTTACCCCCACATTTACAGTATCTTCATGTTCTCATGTTATAAAATACAGTTCGCAGTTTAGATTTTTACCTGCCCTCTGACTACCAGGTAAGTGTGAATAACAACGAATAGACATGAAACATGAACACACACGGATCGGGCCCTCCTCCCCACACGGATCGGGCCCTCCTCCCCACACGGATTGGGCCCTCCTCCTCCTCCCCACACGGATCGGGCCCTCCTCCTCCTCCCCACACGGATCGGGCCCTCCTCCTCCTCCCCACACGGATCGGGCCCTCCTCCTCCCCACACGGATCGGGCCCTCCTCCTCCTCCCCACACGGATCGGGCCCTCCTCCTCCTCCCCACACGGATCGGGCCCTCCTCCTCCTCCCCACACGGATCGGGCCCTCCTCCTCCTCCCCACACGGATCGGCCCCTCCTCCTCCCCACACGGATCGGCCCCTCCTCCTTATATAGAGGGGTCCGGCTGTAGGGTTACATAGAGGGGTCCGGCTGTAGGGTTACATAGAGGGGTCCGGCTGTAGGGTTACATAGAGGGGTCCGGCTGTAGGGTTACATAGAGGGGTCCGGCTGTAGGGTTACATAGAGGGGTCCGGCTGTAGGGTTACATAGAGGGGTCCGGCTGTAGGGTTACATAGAGGGGTCTAGAATAGGATATGGGGAGAGACACCAGACAAGACACAGAGACAGCAACAGAATAGGGCAGGTGGAGAGAGAACAGAGAACACACTAGACAAGACATAGACAGCAACAGAAGAATAGGATATGATGGAGAGAGACACCAGAAGAACCGAACATGCCATAACAGAAGACAGTAACAGACAAGACAGAGATGGCGGCAGACAAGATACAGAAAATTGACAGAAGAGGGTTGATGAAGAGAGAACAGAGGTGGGTTGAGCACACAGTAGACTATCACTACAAGCTGCTCTATATATTCAAATGTTGATTTGCACAAATTATAGCAGATGAAATACAGACAGTGAAGAAGTAAAACATGGCGTACAAAGAATTTGCTGGTGAGGTCAAAAGGCCTGTGAAATCACTAAAACAATTTACATTTACACCTTTTACAACTATGACAAGACTAGAGAGGGGAGGGTAGATGAGACGGCAACATAGAGACTAAGAGTGACGGCCACAGAAGACACTTGGCTAATGGGCAGGAGTTCAAGCAGTTCATTGTTGATATGCCAGCTAAGCCTGGGATTATTTTTGTGCAGGAAACATGGCTCAAACCGAATGTGGAGTTTATCATATAGGGATATGTAGTGGTTCGTAGGGAAAGAATTTGTGGAGGTGTGGTTGAGAGGAGGGGTGGTAGTGAACTACTATAATCCCTGTCAGATATTGGACCTGGAAGTGCTGGAGAGGGTGGAGGGCCAGGATAGAAGTAATGTGGTGTGGGGATGTTAATGCCGACAACACACTCTGGGGGGTGGGGCGATGGATGGAAATGTCCAAGTGATGGAAAATCTGATAGAAATGAAAGATCTGGTGCCTGAATGATGGCCGAGGGACCAGGATTGATGTAGCCACAGGGAAAGAGTCTGCCTTGGACCTCCTTCTGGGATCTAGTGATGTCCAGAGGGACCAGGATTGATGTAGCCACAGGGAAAGAGTCTGCCTTGCACCTCACTCTGGGATCTAGTGTTGGCAGAGGGACCAGGATTGATGTCGCCACAGGGGAAGAGTCTTGGACCTTACTCTGGGATCTAGTGCCATTGTAGGAATCTGTGAGGGGGAGGTATGGGAGGAGTCGACAGTAGGGAGTGATCACTACTATGCACAGTAGGCCGAAGGGAGGAGGAGGTGTCAGTGGATGGAGAAGGCAGGTGGGTGTTCGGAAGGGCAAAGTGGGATCAGTTTCAGGAGCTGAGTGAGCAGGTTATGGCTCGGGTGGATATGAGATGGGATGTGGATAGTATGAATAACTGGGTGAGAACAGCGTTGGTGGGGGCAGCTACTGAGGAGATACCTAAGAGTTCAGGGAGGAGGAGGAGGAAAGCAGTTCCATGGTGGAGGAACTTTTCTTCAACGAGTCGGACGGGAAGGATTTACTCCAGATACCCGACAAGGCCCTTTTCCCCGTCATTCACAGGAGGAAAAGACGGAGGTATCGTTTACGACGGTCCGGATGCCTTGTAAGGATCCATCGCCGAGAGAGTAATCTACTTTTACCATCGGTCCTATTAGCCAACTTACAATCAAGCGATAATAAAATAGATCAACTACGAGCACATATATCCTACCAACGGGACATTAAAAACTGTATTGTCTTATGTTGCACAGAGTCGTGGCTGAACGACGACATGAATAACATACAGCTGGCGGGTTTTAAGCTTTTTCAGCAGGACAGAACAGTGGCCTCTGGTAAGACAAGGGGTGGCGGCCTGTGCATATTTGTAAACAAGAGCTGGTGCACGAAACCTAAGAAAGTCTCGAGGTTTTGCTCGCCTGAGGTAGGGTATCTCATGATAAGCTGTAGACCGCACTATTTACCTAGAGTTTACATCTATATTTTTCATAGCTGTCTGTCTATATACCACCCCAGACCGACACTGGCACTAAGACCACACTCAACCAGCTGTAAAAGGACCATAAGCAAACAGGAAAATGCTCATCCACTCCTAGTGGCTGGGGACTTTACTGCAGGGAAAGTCAAATCAGTTTTACTTCATTTCTCATACCTCATTTTCCAGAGGAAAAACAACTCTAGACCACCTTTACTCCACACACAGAGATGCATACAAAGCTCTCCCTCGCCCTCCATTTGGCAAATCTGACCATAATTCTGTCCTCCTTGATTGCTGCTTTCTAGCAAAAATTAAAACAGGAAGCACCAGTGAATCGGTCTATAAAAAAGTGGTCAGATGAAGCAGATGCTAAACTTCAGGACTGTTATGCTATCACAGACTGGAATATGTTCCGTGATTCTTCCGACGCAATTGAGGAGTTCCCCACATCAGTCACTGGCTTTATCAATAAGTGCATCGATGACGTCGTCCCACAGTGACTGTACGTACATACCCCAACCAGAAGCCATGGATTACAGACAACATCCGCACTGAGCTAAGGGGTAGAGCTGCCGCTTTCAAGGAGTGGGACTCTAACCCGGAAGCATATAAGAAATCCTGATATGCCCTCCAACAAACCATCAAATCGTCAAAGCATCAATACAGGACTAAAATTTAATCGTACTACACCGGCTCCGACGCTCGTCGGATGTGGCAGGGCTTGCAACCATTACATACTACAAAGGGAATCACAACCACGAGCTGTCCAGTGACACGAACCTACCAGATGAGTTAGATTACTTCTATGTTCGCTTCGAGGCAAGTAACACTGAAACATGCATGATCACACTCTCCGAAGCCGATGTAAGACCTCTTAAAGATCAGCCCTTTTTTTCAATTTTCGCCTAAAATGACATACCCAAATCTAACTGCCTGAAGCAAGGATATGCATATTCTTGGTACCATTTGAAAGGAAACACTTTGAAGTTTGTGGAAATGTGAAATGAATGTAGGAGAATATAACACATTAGATCTGGTAAAAGATAATACAAAGAAAAAAACAACCGTTCTTTGGTATTTTTTTTGTACCATCTTTGAAATGCATGAGAGAGGCCATAATGTATTATACCAGCCCAGGTGCAATTTAGATTTTGGCCACTAGATGGCAGCAGTGTATGTGCAAAGTGTTAGACTCATCCAATGAACCATTGCATTGCTGTTCAAAATGTTGTATCAAGACTGCCCAAATGTGCCTAATTTGTTTATTAATAACTTTTCATGTTCAAAACTGTGCACTCTCCTCAAACAATAGCATGGTATTATTTCACTGTAATAGCTACTATAAACTGGACAGTGCAGTTAGATTAACAAGAATTTAAGCTTTCTGCCAATATCAGATATGTCTATGTCCTGGGAAATATTCTTGTTACTTACAACCTCATGCTAATCGCATCAGCCTACGTTAGCTCAACCGTCCCGCAGGGGACCCACCAATGCTAAAGAAGTTTTAAACAGGTCAACATTCACAAGGCCGCACGGATTACCAGGGCGTGTACTCTGAGCATGCGCTGACCAACTGACAAGTGTCTTCACTGACATTTTCAACATGTCCCTGACTAAATCTGTAATACCAACATGTTTCAAGCAGACCACCATAGTCCCTGTGCCCAAGAACACAAAGGCAACCTGCCTAAATGACTACCGACCCGTAGCACTCACGTCCGTAGCCATGAAGTGCTTTGAAAGGCTGGTCATGGCTCACATCAACACCATCATCCCAGACACCCTAGACCCACTCCAATTTGCATACCGCCCCAACAGATCCACAGATGATGCAATCTCTATTGGACTCCACACTGCCCTTTTTTATTTATTTATTTCACCTTTAACTAGGCAAGTCAGTTAAGAACAATTTCCTATTTTCAATGACGGCCTCCCAGGGAGCAGTGGGTTAACTGCCTTGTTCAGGGGCAGAACCACAGAGTTTTTTCCTTGTCAGCTCGGGGATTCGATCTTGGAATCTATTGGTTACTAGTCCAACGCCCTAACCACTAGGCTACCTGCTGGTTACTAGTCCAACGCCCTAACCACTAGGCTACCTGCTGGTTACTAGTCCAACGCCCTAACCACTAGGCTACCTGCTGGTTACTAGTCCAACGCCCTAACCACTAGGCTACCTGCTGGTTACTAGTCCAACGCCCTAACCACTAGGCTACCTGCTGGTTACTAGTCCAACGCCCTAACCACTAGGCTACCTGCTGGTTACTAGTCCAACGCCCTAACCACTAGGCTACCTGCTGGTTACTAGTCCAACGCCCTAACCACTAGGCTACCTGCTGGTTACTAGTCCAACGCCCTAACCACTAGGCTACCTGCTGGTTACTAGTCCAACGCCCTAACCACTAGGCTACCTGCTGGTTACTAGTCCAACGCCCTAACCACTAGGCTAGGACATCTACTTTGTGCATGACACAAGTAATTTTTCCAACAATTGTTTACAGACAGATTATTTCACTTATAATTCACTGTATCACAATTCCAGTGGGTCAGAAGTTTACATACACTAAGTTGACTGTGCCTTTAAACAGCTTGGAAAATTCCAGAAAATGATGTCATGGCTTTAGAAGCTTCTGATAGGCTAATTGACATTTGAGTCCATTTGAGGTGTACCTGTGGATGTATTTCAAGGCCTACCTTCAATGGTACAGAGATGGCAGGAGCAGGTTAAAAGCCTGATATGGACAGTGATGGTGTAGAGATGGCAGGTTAAAAGCCTGATATGGACAGTGATGGTGCAGGGATGGCAGGTTAAAAGCCTGATATGGACAGTGATGGTGTAGAGATGGCAGGTTAAAAGCCTGATATGGACAGTGATGGTGCAGAGATGGCAGGTTAACAGCCTGATATGGACAGTGATGGAGCAGAGATGGCAGGTTAACAGCCTGATATGGACAGTGATGGTGCAGAGATGGCAGGTTAACAGCCTGATATGGACAGTGATGGTGCAGAGATGGCAGGTTAACAGCCTGATATGGACAGTGATTGGTGTAGAGATGGCAGGTTAAAAGCCTGATATAGACAGTGATGGTGTAGAGATGGCAGGTTAAAGGCCTGATATGGACAGTGATGGTGTAGAGATGGCAGGTTAACAGCCTGATATGGACAGTGATGGTGTAGAGATGACAGGAGCAGGTTAAAAGCCTGATATGGACAGTGATGGTGTAGAGATGGCAGGTTTAAAGCCTGATATGGACAGTGATGGTGTGGAGATGGCAGGTTAACAGCCTGATATGGACAGTGATGGTGCAGAGATGGCAGGTTAAAAGCCTGATATGGACAGTGATGGTGTAGAGATGACAGGTTAAAAGCCTGATATGGACAGTGATGGTGCAGAGATGGCAGGTTAAAAGCCTGATATGGACAGTGATGGTGCAGAGATGGCAGGAGCAGGTTAAAAGCCTGATATGGACAGTGATGGTGTAGAGATGGCAGGAGCAGGTTAAAAGCCTGATATGGACAGTGATGGTGTAGAGATGGCAGGAGCAGGTTAAAAGCCTGATATGGACAGTGATGGTGCAGAGATGGCAGGAGCAGGTTAACAGCCTGATATGGACAGTGATGGTGTAGAGATGACAGGTTAAAAGCCTGATATGGACAGTGATGGTGTGGAGATGGCAGGTTAAAAGCCTGATATGGACAGTGATGGTGTAGAGATGGCAGGTTAACAGCCTGATATGGACAGTGATGGTGTGGAGATGGCAGGTTAACAGCCTGATATGGACAGTGATGGAGCAGAGATGGCAGGTTAAAAGCCTGATATGGACAGTGATGGTGTAGAGATGGCAGGTTAAAAGCCTTATATGGACAGTGATGGTGTAGAGATGGCAGGAGCAGGTTAAAAGCCTGATATGGACAGTGATGGTGTAGAGATGGCAGGTTTAAAGCCTGATATGGACAGTGATGGTGTAGAGATGGCAGGTTAACAGCCTGATATGGACAGTGATGGTGTAGAGATGGCAGGTTAACAGCCTGATATGGACAGTGATGGTGTAGAGATGGCAGGTTAACAGCCTGATATGGACAGTGATGGTGTAGAGATGGCAGGTTAACAGCCTGATATGGACAGTGATGGTGTAGAGATGGCAGGAGCAGTGGAATAGAGATACTAAGGGCAGGCCTTTATTTCAAATACAGAGGAAAGTCTGGGAGTGGAGGACTGAAGGAAGGGACATGAGAGAGGAGGCTATTTTTATTATTTTATTATTATTACAAGATTAATGGTGGGATAGGAAAGCATCCAACAGGAAATTGTGATTTTTGCCAGGAAACAGAGACCGTGGAGCAGGTACTGATACAATGTGGGCCGTATCAGAGGGAAAGAGAGAGCCTGAGGTCCAGTATCTGAGGGACAGAGAGAGGCTGAGGTCCAGTATCTGAGGGACAGAGAGAGCCTGAGGTCCAGTATCTGAGGGACAGAGAGAGGCTGAGGTCCAGTATCTGAGGGACAGAGAGAGGCTGAGGTCCAGTATCTGAGGGAAAGAGAGAGGCTGAGGTCCAGTATCTGAGGGAAAGAGAGAGGCTGAGGTCCAGTATCTGAGGGACAGAGAGGCTGAGGTCCAGTATCTGAGGGACAGAGAGAGGCTGAGGTCCAGTATCTGAGGGACAGAGAGAGGCTGAGGTCCAGTATCTGAGGGACAGAGAGAGGCTGAGGTCCAGTATCTGAGGGACAGAGAGAGGCTGAGGTCCAGTATGAGAGTTAAAGGGATACAGGATTATTAGTTTAAAGATTATATTGATTAGAACGTCATTCGATATAGTCTTAAATATTTAATATTTTTTAAGAGCAACGGTGTTGGCAGGTAGGATTTAGGTCCCCCCCAACCCAACCCTTACCTATTTTAAATGTCAGCTTGGGTAAGGATGTCCCAAGGATCCCAGATAGCAAGGATAGTGGATGGCATACCAGTGTTGGCAAACATGCGCACACCTTTAGAAAAACAGTGTTGCCAAGGTAAATCAGTACTCTTCTATATAGACGGTATGCACGAGTTTTCAGACCCATATTAAGCCTATTCCTGGAATAAAAATGGAGATTCTCTTAAAGTATCATTGCTCAGCAGGGACCACAGTATGCGGACTCACAGAGAGAAAACACTACTTTAACACTACAGCGCCATCATCTGGACTGGAAGCAGAACTGCTCTCACTCGTTCTGTATATGCTGTGTTCCATCATGTTCTGCAGTTCTATCAGCTGGCTGGTGGGGGCACTGTGAGTCTGGCTGGTTGGGGGCACTGTGAGTCTGGCTGGTGGGGGCACTGTGAGGCTGGCTGGTGGGGGCACTGTGAGGCTGGCTGGTGGGGGCACTGTGAAGCTGGCTGGTGGGAGTTTGGCTGGTGGGGGCACTGTGAGGCTGGCTGGTGGGGGCCCTGTGAGGCTGGCTGGTGGGGGCACTGTGAGTCTGGCTGGTGGGGGCACTGTGAGTCTGGCTGGTGGGGTCAATGTGAGGCTGGCTGGTGGGGGCACTGTGAGGCTGGCTGGTGGGGGCACTGTGAAGCTGGCTGGTGGGAGTCTGGCTGGTGGGGGCACTGTGAGGCTGGCTGGTGGGGGCACTGTGAGGCTGGCTGGTGGGGGCACTGTGAAGCTGGCTGGTGGGAGTTTGGCTGGTGGGGGCACTGTGAGGCTGGCTGGTGGGGGCACTGTGAGTCTGGCTGGTGGGGGCACTGTGAGTCTGGCTGGTGGGGTCAATGTGAGGCTGGCTGGTGGGGGCACTGTGAGTCTGGCTGGTGGGGGCACTGTGAGTCTGCCTGGTGGGGGCACTGTGAGACTGGCTGGTGGGGGCACTGTGAGACTGGCTGGTGGGGGCACTGTGAGGCTGGCTGGTGGGGGCACTGTGAGGCTGGCTGGTGGGGGCTGGTGGGGGCACTGTGAGGCTGGCTGGTGGGGGCACTGTGAGGCTGGCTGGTGGGGGCACTGTGAGGCTGGCTGGTGGGAGTTTGGCTGGTGGGGTCACTGTGAGGCTGGCTGGTGGGGGCAATGTGAGTCTGGCTGGTGGGGGCACTGTGAGTCTGGCTGGTGGGGGCACTGTGAGGCTGGCTGGTGGGGGCACTGTGAGGCTGGCTGGTGGGAGTCTGGCTGGTGGGGGCACTGTGAGGCTGGCTGGTGGGGGCCTGGCTGGTGGGGGCACTGTGAGGCTGGCTGGTGGGGGCCTGGCTGGTGGGGGCACTGTGAGTCTGGCTGGTGGGGGCACTGTGAGGCTGGCTGGTGGGGGCACTGTGAGGCTGGCTGGTGGGGGCACTGTGAGGCTGGCTGGTGGGGTCACTGTGAGGCTGGCTGGTGGGAGGCTGGCTGGTGGGGGCAATGTGAGTCTGGCTGGTGGGGGCACTGTGAGGCTGGCTGGTGGGGGCACTGTGAGGCTGGCTGGTGGGGGCACTGTGAGTCTGGCTGGTGGGGGCACTGTGAGGCTGGCTGGTGGGGGCACTGTGAGGCTGGCTGGTGGGGGCACTGTGAGGCTGGCTGGTGGGGGCAATGTGAGGCTGGCTGGTGGGAGTCTGGCTGGTGGGGGCACTGTGAGGCTGGCTGGTGGGGGCACTGTGAGGCTGGCTGGTGGGGGCACTGTGAGTCTGGCTGGTGGGGGCACTGTGAGGCTGGCTGGTGGGGGCACTGTGAGGCTGGCTGGTGGGGGCACTGTGAGGCTGGCTGGTGGGGGCACTGTGAGGCTGGCTGGTGGGAGTCTGGCTGGTGGGGGCACTGTGAGTCTGGCTGGTGTGGGCACTGTGAGTCTGGCTGGTGGGGGCACTGTGAGGCTGGCAGGTGGGGGCACTGTGAGGCTGGCAGGTGGGGGCACTGTGAGGCTGGCTGGTGGGAGTCTGGCTGGTGGGGGCACTGTGAGGCTGGCTGGTGGGGGCACTGTGAGGCTGGCTGGTGGGGGCACTGTGAGGCTGGCTGGTGGGAGTCTGGCTGGTGGGGGCACTGTGAGGCTGGCTGGTGGGAGTCTGGCTGGTGGGGGCACTGTGAGTCTGGCTGGTGGGGGCACTGTGAGGCTGGCTGGTGGGGTCACTGTGAGGCTGGCTGGTGGGGGCAAGGTGAGGCTGGCTGGTAAAATGAAATCTGTTTTCTAGACACACACACACACACACACACACACACACACACACACACACACAAAGGCACCTGTCTGGAACGTTCTGGTCTCTGATTGGTTAACCATAGAGGGAGAGAGTGAGAGCAACCTGACAGACTGTTCTTAGGTTTCTGAATCTGAGCCACAAGGTTACATTAGGTTTCTGACAGATAATACCTGTGGAAAAGCAGACAGAGTTCTGCTTCAGTGAGGATAAATATTCCGGAAGTCTCCACTCTGAAACCAATCAGGACAGGATAATAGAACAGCAGAACCAGCCAACCAGTGCAGCAACAGCCTTTTCTACAGACAGGTCAGAACAGTACAGGACATTCTAGAACAGAAACTAGCATTCTACAACAGAACAGGGCATTTTAGAAGAGGACACTCTAGAAGAGTACAGGACATTCTAGAACAGGACAGAACACTCTAGAGGATGAGGAACCTCCTGACCACCGAGAACCAGAACTGTTACCGGGAGCAGATAGAGAAGGAGTGTTACACCCGGCTGGCCTGGAAGAGCCGCTACGGACGAGACTACCCCACCAGCTTCGTCTCCCGCAGGGCCAATGAGCAGCTAGGGCTGAGGCTCCCTGAGCTCCCCCTGACCACCACCCCCACGACTAAGACCATCCTGCCTCCTGTGTTATCTACCCTGGAGAGGAGGAGAGAGGCTGCAGTGCCCATGGACAGGTGAGTGAATTAATACATTTTATTTGACACATTTGAAATACAACTAGAGTTGCCTCAGCCACAGGAGGAAAACAATTATTGATTTTGCCGACTACGCCGAAATGTGTGTGGTAACCTAAGCTCAGTGGTGGAAAAAGGTCCCAATTGTCATATTTGAGTAAAAGTAAAGCTTCCTCAATTAGAAAATGACCAAATAAAAAGTGAAAGTGCCCAGTAAAATACTACTTGTATAAGTATTAAAGTATCTAGTTTTAAATGTATTTATGTATCAAAAGTAAATGCTATACATCAAATTGCTTATTTCCTTTTTTTTTCGGACAGCAAGGGCCATACTCCAAAACACGCCATACGCAGATCTTGTGTTTTGTGAGTCCGACAGATCAGAGGCAGTAGAGATTATGCATTCTCTTGATAAGTGTGTAAATTTGACCATTTTTTTCTGTCATGCCTGAGCATTTGAAATGTAATGAGCTCTTTAGGGTCGTCCAGGGACTTACTTTACTTCACTGCCTAGGGGCCTAAGGGGCCTAAGCCCAGGGGCCTAAGCCTAGGGGCCTAAGGGGCCTAAGCCTAGGGGCCTAAGCCTAGGGGCCTAAGCCTAGGGGCCTAAGGGGCCTAAGCCTAGGGGCCTAAGGGGCCTAAGCCTAGGGGCCTAAGCCTAGGGGCCTAAGGGGCCTAAGCCCAGGGGCCTAAGGGGCCTAAGCCCAGGGGCCTAAGCCCAGGGGCCTAAGGGGCCTAAACCTAGGGGCCTAAGCCGAGGGGCACTAGAGTCGGCTACGCCACCTTTTTGGTTTAATGAGAAGGAACTCAACCTTTTAAGATGGACCTATTCAGTTGTCCCTACAGTACACAGTACAGTACACAGTATTCAGTTGTCCCTACAGTACAGTACACAGTATTCAGTTGTCCCTACAGTACACAGTACAGTACACAGTACAGTACACAGTATTCAGTTGTCCCTACAGTACACAGGCTCAGAAAACACCAGATGAGGCCGTTTTTAGAAAAACAGTACAATTTCATATAAAAAAAAATCTTTGAGGATTTAAAACATATTAATGTCTACCTAAATGATGTTAATAGTTACCTTTAAACCAGGTTACTGAGCGAGGCTCCGCTGATGAGAACAGTGACACCCCAGACCAAGGAATCTCTCTACCAGGGTTTCTCCAAGGAGGGTAAAGGACGCAGCCTGTACCTCCACACACGCACCCAGAAAGGCCCAGAGGAGAAGTTTGCCCACCTTCTACTGTCTTCCTGGCACTACGGATGGAGACTGGGTGAGACGTTTGGTAATCTTATACTTGAAGCTTTAATACTTGTTATAAGCGTGTATGACACTATATGACTATGGATGGAGAGTTGATGAAATGTACGGTAACACTTTACCATTTAATAACACTTTATGTCTGCAGGTATAACGCTTCATTGCTGGTTATAAGCATGTATGAGCCTTTTATAATGACTATGGATGGAGATTGGTTCTGGGATGCTTCATGTAGCCCAGACCTTTAAATGGCTGAATGGAAAAATATCATGTTGATCTTAATGCTATTTCCCTGGCTAATAAATATAACAGAGTCAAATAAAATACCAATAACAAAATAAAGAAGCTTGAAAGGATTACAAACTAGTTTGTGTTTGTTTATGTTTATCACAAAGCAGTGCATGTTAAAGAAAGATATTTAAATGGGGTATTACAACGTCAACATTCGGTCTGTGTCTAGGTGACTACGGAAGAGACTACAGGTCGCCAGCCAATGGAAGATCAGGAGTCGTGAGGAACACATTTTACGGCAGGAATGGAATTTTCAATTTTCCCTCCGAAACGGATCGCCTTGGATGACGAGCGAAAGGCTTCGTTTTTCAGCTGGTTTTATACTTTATTATTCGATTCTCTTGATATTGACGAAGAATAACTTTAATTTGTTTTCACTGTATAAGTATGCTATCTTTGTTTGATTTATAACAAATATATTCTCTTCTATTGGATGTACAGATGTGGGTTAGCTATAAATTATGTTCATCTGAAAACACTGCTACTTTACATATACAACCTGTCATAACCGTTGGAGAAAATGTGTTGATATAATAACATCTGGATAAACCTTTTTTCTACTTATTTGCTGTCAGGTTTGTGTGGTTTAAACATTCCTGTGTGAAAATAATAGATGTGAAAAAGTTGCCAAGCATGAAGAGAAAGCAGGCTGCCACGCTCTGCATGAGGAGAAAGCAGGCTGCCACGCTCGACATGAGGAGAAAGCAGGCTGCCACGCTCTGCATGAGGAGAAAGCAGGCTGCCACGCTCTGCATGAGGAGAAAGCAGGCTGCCACGCTCTGCATGAGGAGAAAGCAGGCTGCCACGCTCTGCATGAGGAGAAAGCAGGCTGCCACGCTCGATACGAGTTGGTCACAGGTTCAACTGGTCTCCTAGCAACAAGGAAACACACATCTTAAATGTTGTGGTTTATAATTAACAAGCTAGCATGGTCTGGTCACCTCTTCATCTGTTGCCTGGTATAAATACTCTGACCTATGACTGGCACGGTACAGATTCATACTCACATGTTCATCATTTAGCAGGAGCGGTTAGGGTTAAGTGCCTTGCTCAAGGGCACATCGACAGGTTGTTTTACCTAGTCGGCTCAGGGATTCCAACCAGCCACCTTTTGATTACTGGCCCAATGCATCTTAACTGCTAGGCTACCTGCTAGACTACCGAGGACTAATGAATGAACAGAGTGGAAAAAGAATAACTCTGGGCCCTAGTAATAGGCCCATGTATCAACGTCCTGCCATTCTGTCTGGGGCACAGTGTATGGGAATGATTCATCCTGGGGATGATTCATTCTGGGGATGATTCATTCTTGGAGAGTACGTCACTGATTCATTCTGGGGATGATTCATCCTGGGGATGATTCATTCTGGGGATGATTCATTCTGGGGATGATTCATTCTGGGGATGATTCATCCTGGGGATGATTCATTCTGGGGATGATTCATTCTTGGAGAGTACGTCACTGATTCATTCTGGGGATGATTCATTCTTGGAGAGTACGTCACTGATTTCATCCTGAGGATGATTCATTCTTGGAGAGTACGTCACTGATTTCATCCTGAGGATGATTCATTCTTGGAGAGTACGTCACTGATTCATCGTGGGGATGATTAGCCCTAGTTAAAGGGCTATAACCACTAGGCTAGAACTGGGGTCCTGAGCTTTTCTCTGCCAGGTTACAGGATCGGGAGAATCTCCAAGCCTTCCCTCAAACACCTCAATGGCTCCTTTTGTTTTTTCACCGAGTGACCATGATTGGCTGAAGTCTAAGAAGTCCCAAACTGATGGATGTAGCATGCATGGGGCCTAAGGTGACTAATTCAGCTTGTAAAGTACCTAACGTCCAGCAGCCTGCCGCGTCGCCTAACGTCCTGCCCCGTCGCCTAACGTCCGGCAGCCTGCCGCGTCGCCTAACGTCCTGCCCCGTCGCCTAACGTCCAGCAGCCTGCCGCGTCGCCTAACGTCCGGCAGCCTGCCCCGTCGCCTAACGTCCTGCCGCGTCGCCTAACGTCCGGCAGCCTGCCCCGTCGCCTAACGCCCGGCAGCCTGCCGCGTCGCCTTGGTACTTCTAAATATTTCTAGATCGTGAAGTCTACATGCAAGTAATGAATTTTTAATCTTGCCAAGAATCACACTATTAAATTAATCAAAACAGGAATATTTTATATTGGGCTAGAAATTCTAAAGGAAATTCTCAACCTATATCCCCCACTAGAATCCCCATACTATAATGAAGACAGCTTCTCCATCCTACCTATATCCCCCCACTAGAATCCCCATACTATAATGAAGACAGCTTCTCCATCCTACCTATATCCCCCCACTAGAATCCCCATACTTTAATGAAGACAGCTTCTCCATCCTACCTATATCCCCCCACTAGAATCCCCATACTTTAATGAAGACATCTTCTCCATCCTACCTATATCCCCCCACTAGAATCCCCATACTTTAATGAAGACAGCTTCTCCATCCTACCTATATCCCCCCACTAGAATCCCCATACTTTAATGAAGACAGCTTCTCCATCCTACCTATATCCCCCACTAGAATCCCCATACTATAATGAAGACAGCTTCTCCATCCTACCTATATCCCCCCACTAGAATCCCCATACTTTAATGAAGACAGCTTCTCCATCCTACCTATATCCCCCCACTAGAATCCCCATACTAGAATCCCCATACTTTAACGATGACAGCTTCTCCATCCTACCTATATCCCCCCACTAGAATCCCCATACTATAATGAAGACAGCTTCTCCATCCTACCTATATCCCCCCACTAGAATCCCCATATTTTAATGAAGACAGCTTATCCATCCTACCTATATCCCCCCACTAGAATCCCCATACTATAATGAAGACAGCTTCTCCATCCTGGAGGGGAAATCAATTATTTCCAGGCCCAGGGACATGTACTAGTCTGTGGTGACCTAAATACCAGAACTGGACAAGAACCTGACACCTTCAGCACACAGGGGGACAAACACCTGCCTGGAGGTGACAGCATTCCCTCCTCCATATGCCTCCCTAGACACAACATAACCAACAAAATGGGTCACAACTCCTGCTGCTCTGTCTCATGCTGGGTCTGTACATAGTCAATGGTAGGCTTCGAGGAGACTCCTATGGTAGGTACACCTATAGCTCATCTCTAGGCAGTAGTACTGTAGACTACTTTATCACTGACCACAACCCAGAGTCTCTCAGAGCGTTCACAGTCAGCCCACTGACACCCCTATCAGATCACAGTAAAATCACAGTCTACTTGAACAGAGCAATACTCAATCATGAGGCATGAAAACCAAAGGAACTGAATAACATTAAGAAATGGAAGATGGAAGGAATGTAGTGTGGAAACCTACCAAAAAACAATTAGGCAACGACAAATTCAATCCCTTTTAGACAACTTCCTGGACAAAACGTTCCACTGTAATAGTGAAGGTGTAAACTTGGCAGTAGAAAATCTAAACAGTATATTTGACATCTCAGCTTCCCTATCAAATCAAAAAAATTCAAACAGAAAACCGAAGAAAATTAATAACAATGACAAATGGTTTGATGAAGAAAGGAAAAACCTAAGAAAGAAATTGAGAAACCTGTCCAACCAAAAACATAGAGACCCAGAAACCTGAGTCTAGTCCTTCACTATGGTGAATCACTAAAACAATACAGAAATACACAACGGAGAAAGAAGGAACAGCACGTCAGAAATCAGCTCAATGTAATTGAAGAATCCATAGACTCTAACCACTTCTGGGAAAATTGGAAAACACTGAACAAACAACAACATGAAGAATTATCTATCCAAAATGGAGATGTGTGGAGAAACCACTTCTCCAATCTTTTTGGCTCTATAACGAAGAACAAACAGCAGAAACATGATCAAATACAAATCTTAGAATCAACTATTAAAGACTACCAGAACCCACTGGATTCTCCAATTACCTTGAATGAACTACAGGACAAAATACAAACCCTCCAATCCAAAAAGGCCTGTGGTGTTGATGGTATCCTCAATGAAATGATAAAATATACAGACAACAAATTCTAATTGGCTATACTTAAACTCTTTATCGTCATCCTCAGCTCTGGCATCTTCCCCAATATTTGGAACCAAGGACTGATCACCCCAATCCACAAAAGTGGAGACAAATTTGACCCCAATAACTACCGTGGGATATGCGTCAACAGCAACCTTGGGGAAAATCCTCTGCAGTATCATTAACAGCAGACTCGTACATTTCCTCAGTGAAATGTACTGAGCAAATGTCAAATTGGCTTTTTACCAAATTACCGTACGACAGACCACGTATTCACCCTGCACACCCTAATTGACAAACAAACAAACCAAAACAAAGCCAAAGACTTCGGATGCTTTATTGATTTCAAAAAAGCTTTTGACTCAATTTTGCATAAGGGTCTGCTATACAAATGGTGTTGAGGGAAAAAAATGACATAAAATCTATGTACACAAACAGCAAGTGTGCGGTTAAAATGGGCAAAAAAACTTTTATTTCCACATGGCCGTGGGGTGAGACAGGGATGCAGCTTAACCCACCCTCTTCAACATATACAGTACCAGTCAAAAGTTTGTATATACCTTCTCATTCAAGGGTTTTTCTTACAATTTTCTACATTGTAGAATAATGGTGAAGACATCAACTATGAAATAACACATAAGAATCATGTAGTAACCAAAAAAGTGTTAATCAAATCAAAATATATTTAAGATTTTAGATTGTTCAAAGTAGCCACCCTTTGCCTTAATGACGGCTTAAATTGAATTCAATTGATTTGAGACTGAAAGAGAAAAATACAGAGAGAGAGAGACCAGAAAGAGAGAGACAGACACACAGAGACAGAGAGAGACACAGAGACAGCATGCTCGGTGAGTCCTTAGGCCTGTGAAGTTGAACACATCCAGAAAGGTTGGGTTGACTGCCTGGATCATCGTGTTCCTGTTGAGGAAGACCGACCGACCGACAAAAAGGAGGGGTCAGACAGGAGCAGAAGAACCATATAGCAGAAAGAGATTCTTAAATGTACTTCCTGGTTGATTAACAGTCACTTTGACATCACAACACTGTTGAGTTAAAACAAAAATAATTTACATAAGTATTCAGACCCTTTTTTTTAACTCAGTGCTTTGTTGTTTGTCTTGGAGCTCTATGGACAATTCATTCAACCTCATGGCTTGGTTTTTTCTCTGACCTGCACTGTCAACTGTGGGACCTTATATAGACAGGTGTGTGCCTTTCCAAATCATGTCCAATCAATTGAATTTACTACAGGTGGACTCCAATCAAGTTGTAGAAACATCTCAAGGATGATCAATGGAAACAGGATGCAGCTGAGATCAATTTCGAGTCTCATAGCAAAGGGTCTGAATACTTATGTAAATAAGGTATTTCTGGGTTTACATTTTTTTAAATATATTTGCAAATATAAAAAAAATTTTTTTTCGCTTTGTCATTGATGAGAAAAAATAAATATTTAATCCATTTTAGAAAAAGGCTGTGACATAACAAGATGTGGAGAAAGTGAAAGGGTCTGAAAACTTCCCAAATGCACTGTATGTTTCTATGGCGACGTCCTCTGCCCCGCCGTAGGCACATTGTGTGGACTCCATCACAGTGGTGTCGATGGTGTCGCCCGTCAGCTGCTGTCAGACCGCAGACGGATGCTGCCCCACTGCCTCTTGGGTATGTAGCCACAGGCCATGTTGAAGTCCCCTATGATGATCACATTCCGAGGAAAGCAGGTGTGAGACTGTTTCCATACAATTGGTGACTAGAATTTGTTTATTTTTTAGCCTTTATTTAACTAGGCAAGTCAGTTAAGAACAAATTCTTATTTTCTATGCCGGCCTAGGAACAGTGGGCTAACTGCCTAGCAGCTAACAGATACAGTGCCAGTAGGCAAAAAAAAAAAAAAACGTTCAGAATATAACCATTTTTGACAGATGAGAGAGGATAAATTCTCTATGCAATTTGTTACACTTTTGGATACAGAAGTTCTGCTGGATGATTTAGCCCGCTGCTCAGCTTGCTAAGTAGCTAGCTTGCTAACGTTTGCTAGCATTTTTTTACCTTTTTTTTTTAGCACCTCTGTCCTACCTAGCTAGCTAGGAAACGTTAGCTAGCTATCTAGCTAGCATTAGGTAAAACCTAAAACATTTTTCAATATTGAAATTCTGCTAGACGATTTAGTACGAGATAACCTTTAGGATAATGTATTTAGCTAGCTAAGTAGATCACATTTGCTGGGTAGTTAACGTTTTCTGGCTCGCTAGCGAAGTTAACTGCCAGGTAGCAATAGGGATGCGTTGGTAAAATTGCTGGGGAAGCCAAGCCAGAACAAAATAGCCATATTACAACCTGTGTGTTGTGATAATTGTGTTGTTTGCTCTATAAGCTGTTCATAGGCCTTGCGACCGTGATATGTACTGTAGGCATCAGGCTGAGACAATAAGAAGACAGTGGAAGAATGAATTCAACCACAACTTTGTTTCATCACAAAACCGGAGAGCAACATCTGTCTGGTGAAGTCCACAAAGCATATTGCATATAACAAACAGTTACATGACCAGCAGTAGGGTCAAGCAGGTTAATGTTTCCTACATTTTCAGATAAACTAAACAACTATTGATTTAGAACCAGAGAATTACCACAAGTTGCAAAGAAACTATTCCACTATTCCTGCATCATTTCAACTTCATCATCAAATCGCCTACAGTCTGTTTAGTCTAATACAGTTACAACGAAAAGATACCAAAAACAATTAAGTCCAATCAGTGTAATTATTGATATGATTTGGCTTTTCATGGTTCTGATTGCTCTCTGTGTGCGTGCAAGTAGAAAAACATTGACTCACCCTACTGGTAGAGAAACGCCAATGCCATCCTCCTCTCTTTCATGTTGGCGAAACGGTCTATGACTGTCATACAGTACACGCTTTTAGTTTTTGTTGTCCTAAGCTACCTGGCTAAAATGCTCGCTCGCTAGCCTAACTTCCTTTCATGGGCAATGATTAGCCAGCTGGTTAACATTAGCCTGGTACATCTAGCTACATATTGAACTTCCATCCTCACATGACAGCGGCACAATGTATGAATTTATGATTGGATCAGAATCGCCGTTTTATAATCATTGGCCAGTACGGAGAATTAAAACCAGAAGTCTCCATCCATGGCTAATTTAGGTAAGTGATTATTTTTAGATAGCTAGGCACCGACCAGAGGACAACAACACAACAAGATGCAACAATTAAAAACATTTCTGTCATTAGATATTTTGCTCTCGATGTGATGTAATTGGTGTGAAGCCAAATCCAAACTGGCTTCCCTTGACACTTTTTTTTGGTGCGCTCAGACCATTCACAGTTGAGCTCACTCAGTTTAGCTAAATGCTGATTGGCAATTATTTATTTTTATTATAAAGGGAAGCCAAAGGCTCGCTGGCTTCCCTTGCATTCAATGTTACGGGCGACAACAATGTCATACTCTATTTGACCAGACAGCATCAGATAGATGGGCTACACATAAAGAGACAGCCCTGTGCAGGGTGCGGTCTTTCACATGAGACATTAAACGGGTGTCCTGACTCTGTGGTCACTAAAAATCCCACTTATCGTAAGAGTAGGGGTGTTAACCCTGGTGTCCTGGCTAAATTCCCCATCTGTCTCTCATACCATCATGCTCACCTACTCATCAGTGGCGGTTCTAGACCATTTCAACTGGGGGGGGGGGGGCAAGCTGGGGCCAGTTTTACTGTTAGAGGGGCCAGTTAAATTAGACGTTATTGTTGTCATATCGTTTTCTTCACTGCATTAGCAGGCAAAAGACCATGTTCATAATCATTAGTGTTCCGCGTTGCCACTGTCTAATAACGGATGTAAAAAAAAAAAAGAACGATAGCAAAAATTTGTTATGTAAAAATTATTTCATACTCCACATTTAGGGGGGCCACAAGGGGTCCAAAATTGTTGGCACAGGGGCACTGCCCACCCCCCAGAACCGCTAGTGCTACCCATCCCCAGCTTCCAATTGGCTCATTCCTCCTCTCCCCTGAAACTATTACACAGGTTGTTGCTGTAAATGAGAATGTGTTCTGAGTCAACTTACCTGGTCAAATAAAAAAATCAAAAATAATTTTGGGATGCCTGGCTTCCCTTGGCATGCATGAATACACTCCACTGCCAGCTAGCTAGCTAACATCGAAATTACAGTATTTCCATGCAATTTGTTTAGCTAGTTTTTTGGGGGGGATTAGCATGCTAGCTAGATGGTTATCTAACCTTTGAACTCATGTACTGTATCTAGCTAGGTCGCTGGTACGTTAGCTAGCTAGCATTCTTTGTCAGTTCAATTTTAAGACTAACTTACTATCTAGCTAACTAGCTAGTGTATTAGCAAACATTGGGATAATTAGCTAACCCCTTTAATCTGTGTTAGCTAGCTATTAGTGTTAGAAAGTTAATAGTGTTAAACACTTAAAACATTCAACATTGTGAGAGGATGCGTCCTCCAATGTTTCACCAACCAAAGATATTACTAACTAACTGGTTACCATTTCACATCAGAGGGTTCACCATACTATCACAGAGACCTGGTTACCATTTCACACCAGAGGGTTCACCATACTATCACAGAGACCTGGTTACCATTTCACACCAGAGGGTTCACCATACTATCACAGAGACCTGGTTACCATTTCACACCAGAGCGTTCACCATACTTGGACTATCACAGAGACCTGGTAAGTGTGTTGATATAATATGATAAAGGGTAATATGTTATGAATGATGATTGAAGAATGTTACGGATGTAAATGTGGCCAGGGCATCAGGGTTTCAAAGGTGCGTCAAAACATCATGAAAACCAGCCTCTTCTGTTCCTGGGACAGGGCACCACAATGCATCACTCCAAAAGTGAGAATATAACTATTGTTCAACTTGGCAACTGTTGAAAATAAGGTAGCAGGATAATACATAAGGGTTCATCTTATAAGCACAAGTGCATTTTACTGGAGGTAAATATCGGCTCACTATTTGGCAAACACTGACCAGTTATTGCACTATTTTGACCAATGCGATATAACCGTTTAATGCATTTACAAATTATTAAATAATCATTCATAATGTAATTATAACCTCTTTATAAACCCTTTAGAAATGGAACCTTATTGTAAAGTGTTACCATAGTTAGTATATCAATATTAGTTTACTCATAAATGTGCTGTTTCCATCAGGCCTGTCGTGACATGTTTTTATGTGACGTGTACTTTACTCGCATAAAAAAAAGTTGGATGGAAACCTAGTTTGAGACTGGAAACTAACACAGGGGAACAAAGTAGAAAAATTTAAGTTTTATTTTCCTGGACCCAGATTAAGCCTGCTCCTGGACTAAAAAAAGCTTGATGGTTATGTTTTAGCGCTGGAATAAACTGCCTTAATCTTGTATAGATTACAGTTTATATTACACAGAAAGGTGTTCCGCAAGGTTCCATTTTAGGGCCTGTTTTGTTTACCATTTATATAAACGATATCGGCGAAGACCCATAGTAACCTAAACATTTGCAGTGAAGTTGTATGATGATTCAGCCTGAATATGGAAACAAGAAGGTCTGTATGAGCTCATCACAGCGAGGTAACCTGAAGCCCTGCGAGTCTCTGTGAAGGTGAAACCACCTGCACTGAACTGAAATGTCAGGAGGATGTATCCATTTCAGTCACTGAAAGAAAGGCTTCTCTAGTGTCAGCCTTGACCCTGGCAGTACCTCATATAGCCCAGATTACACACACTGTTACAAACATCACACACAATGGAGACCATTGAGCTCTACTGTTATTGTGGGCTGTTGTGGTTTACCATTTTACCAGTGGAGATATTTGAGCTTGTAGCTATTATTAGGAGATCTGATGTTGTTTACTTTACCTGTGCACGTTTTCTACCAGGTGAATACATAAATGATAAACCACTATGAAACAATACAACTACTGATAAACCACTATGAAACGATACTACTGATAAACCACTATGAAACAATACAACTACTATTATAAACTGGGTGGTTCGAGCCCTGAATGCTGATTGGCTGACAACCCTGGTATATCAGATTAGAAGAAGACAGAAATGTATGTTACCAACTGAATGACATCTATTGCAGGATAAATCAATGTTAAAGTTTACACAGCTGGCCATATACGGATGTAAAATTTTACTTTATGGGCTGGTTATGTAGGCTTCTTCTAACCCATTGCTTTCTACTACATTATAATAATACAATTACATTATATATTTACATTAAAAACCAAAGTCTATCAGAATTCCAGTCATTCCAATAAATGTTATACCCCTTGATCTTCAAGAATAGGACTTGGAAATATGGAAGTATAGATTAGTCAAATTGTTTTACCTGAGCATGACCCCAAAACTAAGGACTTATTAGCCAGCCCTACTCTGTTGTTTATGATTGTGTTGTCATGGAGGACTGACTGGGCTCATTGATTCAAGTTAAAAAAATAAATGCTGCACTCATGGAATGGCTTTGAGCTCTACTGAAAATTGTTATTTACATGTGAAGAATGAATGACATATGATTCATTTGCTATAGGCCTGTTGTTTACCTTTTTGTTCGTGGCACTTTGATATCTTGATAATATACAACTGTTTAAAGCGCAAATCCACAAATGAAACAATAACAAAACGAACACCCTGCCTCTGCTGCTAAAAAGCTGAGGGATGGGCCTGGAGAAATGTAACCACACTCGGCTTAATAGACAGAGCTATGGATGCAACGACTGACCATCCATATCACTATGATTGGTTTAACCATGTTATGAGGCTAAACAGTGTTTGTTTACATTGTTTACAAACGTTGGAGTAAAACAAGTTTATATGTTGGGTTCTCGTGGAGTCTGACAGTTGAACTAAGATCGTGAGGCATTTAGAAGTTATATTCCTCTATTTTGTTTTTATCAGCATGAATTAGATTGAGCAATAAAAGCCCCACTTTTATTCCGTAGGCTGGGATCTGCACTATGCAGCTGTTGCAAAAGCGCAATTTTCACTGGCTGTCCACTGGTCTCAAAAACAATGATTAATAGGCAGCTTAAACTTCTTAAATTCAACCATTATTGGGTTCAAATACACATTTAGATTTGTCAACAGCCATCCACAACAACCACAATCCGTAAGGCGCAAATAGCTAAATGAGAGCAGCAGTGTGATTCACATCAATGCTTTATGTAGATATCAATAATAAGTGATATCCGTATCGCTGTAGACTACAACCACTGCTGTCATCCTTTACCTCCAAGCGTTTATTCAAGTTGGATAATCTTTGGATGCCGACAGCAGCCGCACCATTGGAAGACACAACTTGGACTGTACCATACAAAAGCCTATTCCTTCTCTTTTCCCACAATCCATCAAACACATTTGATGTGTCATTATAGTGGTCTCTGACTTGTGGTCAGATTCGCTCAGGTGGAACAAACTTAAACTTGCACCTTTTTTAAATGCTGATTTGAACGTCACTGAGTAAACAGAGACGTTTCTACGATTTTTTTCCCCCGCAAACATCCTTTCTGAATTTAACAGTAATCCTTGAAGTAGTCATCTAGTTTTTCTAAAGTATCTGTAATCTGATTACAATATTTTTGCTGGTAAAGTAACGGATTACAGTTACCGGTTTTTGTAATCCCTTACATGTAAAGGATTACATGTAATCTGTTACTCCCCAACCCTGCTTGTGTGCTGTCCAAATATGTCCAACATCATGATGCCTAAATATGACTAGCGCTGTGAGCCTTCTATGTAAGTACCCAGACAGGCTCTAGTGGTAGCTGTAATCACTGCCTCTAGTCTGCGCTACATCAAACTTCAGCATAGTAATCTAAAGTGACAGATATGCACACAGATTTAATTAAAATATGCTATTTATTTAGGCAAGTCAATTAAGAACAAATTCTTATTTACAATGACGGCCAAACCCTAACCCGGACGACGCTGGGACAATTGTGCGCCACCCTATGGGACTCCCAATCACGGCCGGTTGTGATACAGCCTGGAATCGAACCATGGTCTGTAGTGACACCTCTAGCACTGAGATGCAGTGCCTTGGACCGCTGTGCCATGCTATGCTACACAGAAGTTAACTGTCGGTTCGTGGTAAAACATAGTAAGGGTTAAGGTTAGGGCAACAGGATGATGAAGATAGTTTTTGCTCTTGCCCTTGAATTTTCCCAGTCGCTCGAGTTCTTCCGCTTCCTTTTCATGAGAGTGGTCCTGATTGGTTCTCTATTCCTTGACTGACCAGAGACATTACAGAAAGGAAGAGATATAAATTCCAAGGGAGCTTGAATGGCAAAAACGTTGAACGCCGCACCCAGCAGACGGTCGACCAATCGCATTCCCGTTGTTATGCTGTGTCGCTTCGTTGCTAAACTAATCGTCACGCAATCCCTTCTCAAAGTCAGGGTGAGTCGAGAAACTTGTCTATTTTTTATTGAAAGTACATAATGTCACAATTCCACAGCTATACTACATTACAGAGAACCAGCTAATTATCTCACATCTTGTGAAAAAAAATGGGTTGTACCACTTGAAATTCATGCTAATGTTGAGTTTCAATTGAAGGAGATCTCACATTGTCCCAGAATTGTCTCAGAATCACCCAGAATGCACCACGAGGCCCATTGCGTAATGGGAGTTAATAAGATGCCCATCTCCTCAACAAAGTATCTCTGGCGGGACTCAGAGAACTGCTCTGATTGGACCTGATCCGTTTCCAGGGACACGGCGCTCCTCCCGCTCAGACCACAGGTCAAACATGGCGTCGTTGAGGTGTTTTCTTCGTTCCGGGAAGGTATTTATTAACTTTAAATCCAAGTGTAGACAATTACCTATTTTGTTCGGATGAGATAAAAACAAGAGCCCTTTATTTTTTCTTCTTCTCCTGTGTTGTCTGGTGCAGAAAGCCGTGTCGGTGGTCCTACGGAGGGAGTTGAGCAAGTCGTCTCCGGTCGCGGTGCAGGTGAGGGCTAACGCTAACTACTATCATCTATTCTCATAGCTTCATCTAACTAACAACCTTCAACGTGTTTTCACTAGTTACCACAGACAAACTCAAAATGGTCTATATCGTAAAAATTCATGAAAACAAAAACGTGCCTTTTGGTATTCATGTTTTTTTATATCTAGATATAGGTGGGGTTTATGACTTTGTGGCTTGCAGCTGTCAATTGTATATACCCCCAAAACATTATATTCGCTTGTGTCATTGAATTGCTTGAACGGTAGCATGTACTGTCAATTCAAGTCATTATAACAAGTTGGCCAGTTCACGGCCTATGATGAACGTCTTATAGTCTTGTGCGATGTTAATAAGGCCTGACTGACCCATTTAACAAGGACAGATTCATTTATGCCGGGAATACACTATACGATTTCGCCACGTTTTCTCCATCCCGGACACATTTTCATGCTCGGTGTGAAGTCCTATGAGCTAGGATCATCACTTCGGGTCTTGCGTCGTTTGAGCGGGTCAAGGACTCTAGACCCCCGTCGGATGTCCCGATCATTTCCTGATATGTCAGGAAATTTGATCATGGGTCTTATAGTATGAGCAGCTCTACAACGCGGTTGGGTAAAGACTACTGCAAATAACCAATGAGCACTCAGCATGTGAGACCAAAACAATGATGGTGAAGAGGAAAGCAACAACACAGACCGTGTGGACAGAGGGGATGGAGGACAGATTGGTGGATAGAAGGGAAACGCCACTGACTTTTCATTATTGCCTCTGCGTTCTACCATGACAGAAACTAAAAAGGTAAAGTCTGGAATGAAAAGGCCTCTGCCCTTCAGCAGTTGCGTGCAGGTGCATGACTATTTGATGTTTCTGCACATTAATGTGCTAATAAAGCAGTTTGCGGAAATGTGAGAACTTCCAAGGGTGGGGCTAGCCGTAGACCTACCCGGGGTGGGGCTAGCCGTAGACCTACCCGGGGTTGGGCTAGCCGTAGACCTACCCGGGGTGGGGCTAGCCGTAGACCTACCCGGGGTGGGGCTAGCCGTAGACCTACCCGGGGTTGGGCTAGCCGTAGACCTACCCGGGGTTGGGCTAGCCGTAGACCTACCCGGGGTTGGGCTAGCCGTAGACCTACCCGGGGTTGGGCTAGCCGTAGACCTACCCGGGGTTGGGCTAGCCGTAGACCTACCCGGGGTTGGGCTAGCCGTAGACCTACCCGGGGTGGGGCTAGCCGTAGACCTACCCGGGGTGGGGCTAGCCGTAGACCTACCCGGGGTGGGGCTAGCCGTAGACCTACCCGGGGTGGGGCTAGCCGTAGACCTACCCGGGGTGGGGCTAGCCGTAGACCTACCCGGGGTGGGGCAGCGTTTCGTTAGATCTTCTGTTTGTTTGACTTTAACATTAAATTACATTTTACGAAAACAGTTAAAACATTTTACAATTCGGTAATTTAGCAGACACTCTTACCAGATCGAGTTAGTCAGTAGTGAGTGCATACATTTTTTTTTGTAATTGTTCCCCGGGCGAGCGCCATGCTCTACCGACTGAGCCACAGAGAATAACAACTAGTGAAGGTAGGAGCTAAAGACAGTCACAGCATCGAGCATCCTGTCACTCAGCCTCTTAAGGCGTCCACATGTTTCCCTGCAGAAACAGTTCGGAAGAGTTTGTGCATATATTATGAAGACATTTTGTCATGTTATTGTTTTGAACTAGGGTAGGTTTTTTTGTTTTTCTTCAGGCTGTTCGGGCACACCAAACCTTCCTCCCTAATTGGTCAACTGTAGGGATTCTTCAATAAAGTATTTGTTGTTCAACGAGCAACGATGTATTTTCATGCACTTTTTTTCATTGAGAAATACTGCACCAAACGTCTTAGATGTAAAATTGCGCGACTAAGATCTCTATGGCAATTATGTGAATGACAGATTTCTTGATTTATCTTAGATTAATTCTGACCATTGAGGAAGTGAATACTGGTTACGGCGCCTCAGAATGGACAAACAGTACTATTGCTGTTTTTTTTCCCTCCTCGTTTTTCAAGCCAAGGTCTTAAGGGAGTTTGGAGCACACTTGTTCAGTTCACCTAGCCGACAGCCTACCTGAAGCATTCTCATGCCTTAATGGATTCACCTAGCCGACAGCCTTAATGGATTCACCTAGCCGACAGCCTTAATGGATTCACCTAGCCGACAGCCTTAATGGATTCACCTAGCCGACAGCCTTAATGGATTCACCTATCCGACAGCCTTAATGGATTCACCTAGCCGACAGCCTACCTGAAGCATTCTAACGCCTTAATGGATTCACCTAGCCGACAGCCTTAATGGATTCACCTAGCCGACAGCCTTAATGGATTCACCTAGCCGACAGCCTACCTGAAGCATTCTAACGCCTTAATGGATTCACCTAGCCGACAGCCTTAATGGATTCACCTAGCCGACAGCCTACCTGAAGCATTCTCACGCCTTAATGGATCAATTGGACTGTGAGGGATAATGACTTGAATGTGAACTGCTGTCTCCATGGATCTCTGGTGGTGAGAGGAGGAAATGGGTCTAGAACCAGGATGTTAACTCTACCCCAACTTTGTTATTTAAAGTGACTTTGAGATGTAGCTTGTAATGAAAAGCTCTATATAAAACACATGCAGTGCATTTGGAAAGTATTCAGACCCATTGACTTTTTCTACATTTTGTTACGTTACAGCCTTATTCTAAAATTGATTAAACATTTTTTTTCCCTCATCAATCTACACACAATACCCCATAATGACAAAGCAAAACAGATTTTTAGAAATGTTTGCAAATGTATTAAAAATAAACTGAAATATCACATTTACACAAGTAGTCAGACTCTTTACTCAGTACTTTGTTGAAGTAACCTTTTGGCAGCGATTACAGCCTCGAGTCTTCTTGGGCATGACGCTACAAGCTTGGCACACCTGTATTTGGGGAGTTTCTCCCATTCCGCTCTGCAGATCCTCTCAAACTCTGTCAGGTTGGATGGGAAGCTTCGCTGCACATATATTTTCAGGTCTCTCCAGAGATGTTTGATCGGGTTCAAGTCCGGGCCACTCATGGACATTTAGAGACTTGTCCCGAAGCCACTCCTGCGTGATCTTGGCTGTATGCTTAGGGTTGTTGTCCTGTTGGAAAGTGAACTTTCACTCAAGTCTGAGGTCCTGAGTGCTCTGGAGCAGGTTTTCATCAAGGATCTCTGTTCTTTGCTCCGTTCATCTTTCCCTCGATCCTGACTACTCTCTCAGTCCCTGCCGCTGAAAAACATCCCCACAGCATGATGTTGCCACCACCATGCTTCACCTTAGGGATGGTGCCAGGTTTCCTCCAGAGGGGACCCTTTCCAATCAGGCCAAAGAGTTCAATCTTGGTTTCATCAGACCAGAGAATCTTGTTTCTCACGGTCAGTCTTTAGGTGCCTTTTCGCAAACTCCAAATGGGCTGTCATGTGCCTTCTTACTGGAGCGTGGCTTCAGTCTGGCCACTCTACCTTAAAGGCCTGATTGGTGGAGTGCTGCAGAGATGTTTGTCATTCTGGAAGTTTCTCCCATCTCCACAGAGGAACTCTGGAGCTCTGTCAGTGACCATCGGGTTCTTGGTCACCTCCCTGACCAAGACCCTTCTCCCCTGATTGCTCAGTTTGGCCGGATTGCCAGCTCTAAGAAGAGTCTTGGTGGTTCCAAACGTCTTCCATTATAGACTGATGTAGGCCACTATGTTCTTGGACCTTCAATGCTGCAGAAATGTTTTGGTACCCTTCCCCAGAGCTGTGCCTCGACACAATCCTGTCTCAGAGCTCTATGGACAATTCCTTCGACCTCATGACTTGGTTTTTGGTCTGACATACACTGTCAACTGTGGGACCTTATATAGACAGGTGTGTGCCTTTCCAAATCATGTCCAATCAATTGAATTTACCACAGCTGGACTCCAATCAAGATGTAGAAAGATCTCAAGGATGATCAATGGAAACAGGAAGCACCTGAGCTCAATTTAGAGTCTCATAGCAAAGGGTCTGAATACTTGATGTAAATATGGTGTTTGTTTTTATTTTTAATACATTAGCTAAAATGTCAACCTGTTTTCGCTTTGTCATTATGGGGTATTGTGTGTGTGTGTGTGTGTGTGGATTTTTTTGTTTGTTTTTAATCCATTTTAGAAAAATTGCTGTAAAATAACAGTGGACAAAGGGAAGGTTTGAATACTTTCTGAATGCACTGTATTTTATGTCGTTTTTTTGTGTAGTGAAATGTGTCTTTATTTCAGGTGAATGTCCGAGATGCCCTCAACCAGGCCATGGATGAGGAACTGGAGAGGGATGAGAGAGTCTTCCTCCTGGGGGAGGAGGTGGCTCAGTATGATGGAGCCTACAAGGTAATTATTAGGTACACCAGCCCATTCACCAAAATGGATCGCTCCTACAGACAGTGAGTCTCGTGGTTGTGGCTTGATATATAAAGCAGGCAGACAGGCATCAAGGCATTCAGTTACTGTTCGGTTGAATGTTAGAACGAGTGACCTAAATGACTTTGAGAGTGGTATGATCGTCGGTGCCAGGCGCGCCGGTTCCGGTATCTCAAAAAACGTCCACCGTCCTGGGCATTTCAGGAACGACAGTGTCAAGGGTTTACTGTAAATGTTGCGACGAACAAAAAATCCAGTCAGCGGCAGTCTTGTGAGTGAAAACAGCTCGTTGATGAGAGGTCTAAGAAGAATGCCAAGAATCATGCAAGCTAACAGACGGGCCACAAACAGGCAAATAACGGAACAGTACAACAGTGGTGTGCAGAACAGCATCTCAGAACAAACAACTCGTTGGTCCTCGTCACGGATGGGCTACTGCAGCAGACGACCACACCGGGTTCCTATCAGCTAAAAACAAGATGAAGCAGCTCCAATGGGCAGGTGATCACCAACACTGGACAAATGAGGAGTGGAAAAACATTGCCTGTAACATGACAGCGAGTTCAGTTTACTTGAGCGGTCTGCGCAGTCCCCAAACCTCAACCTTATAGAGCATCTTTGGGATGAGATGGAAAGGGCTGGTCACAGCATGAATATACCACCGTCCAATCTGCAGCATCCCTTTGGAACGTTTCCCACACCTAGAGATGGATATGCAGTACCGAGAATGCCAAGAGTGTTCAAAGCTGTCAAGGCAAAGGGTGGTTACTTTGAAGAATGTCAAATATAAAATGTATTGTTATTTGTTTTTAAAATTTTTGGGGTTACTACATGATTCCATATGTCTTATTTCATAGTTTTGAGGTCTTCACTTATTCTAAAATGTAGAAAATAGTAAAAATGGAAAAACCCTTGAATGAGTAGGCGTGTCCACACTTTTGACTTGAATATTTGTCCATTAAAATAACAGCAAATTGATCAGAAATAGGGTATAGACATTGTCAATGTTGTAGACATTGTCAATGTTGTAGACATTGAGGCTATTGTAGCTGGAAACGGCTTTTTAAATTTATTTTTATGGAATATCTACATAGTCGTACACAGGCCTTTATGGTAGAGTGGCCAGATGGAAGCCACTCCTCAGTAAAATGCACATGACAGCCCACTTGGAGTTTACCAAAAGCCACCTAAAGGACTCAGACCATGAGAAACAAGATTCTCAGGTCTGATGAAACCAAGATTTGAATTCTTTGTCCTGAATTCCAAGTGTCACGTCTGGAGGAAACCTGACACCATCCCTACGGTGAAGCATGGTGGTGGCGGCAGCAACATGCAGTGGATGTTTTTCAGCGGCATGTACTGGGAGACTAGTCAGGATTTAGGGAAAGATGAACAGAGCAAAGTACAGAGATCCTTGATGAAAACCTGCTCCTGAGCGCTGTGCAGTGGCGCTCCCCATCCAACCTGACAGAGCTTGAGATGATCTGCAGAGAAGAATGGGAGAAACTCCCCAAATACCGGTTTGCCAAGCTTGTAGCGTCATACCCAAGAAGACGCCAGGCTCTAATCCCTTCCAAAGGTGCTTCAACAAAGTACTGAGTAAAGGGTCTGAATACTTGTGTAAACTGAGTTTTTTTTCAGGCTTTAAAATTATTAGGAAACATTTCTAAAAAAACAGTTTTTGCTTTGTCATTATGGGGTATTGTGATGTCATTATGGGGTATTGTGATGTCATTATGGGTTATTGTGATGTCATTATGGGGTATTGTGATGTCATTATGGGTTATTGTGATGTCATTATGGGGTATTGTGTGTAGATTGAGGGGGGGGGAACAATTTTAATACATTTTAGAATAAGGTTGTAACCTAACAATGTGGTAAAGGGAAGGGATCTGAATACTTTCCAAAGGCACTGTACACCAAAACTAGACTGTCTTGATAACGATGTATGACAAACTATTGTGGATTCAAAAGTGGTTAAAAATGTATTTTTTTTTTCTTCCCAAACAATCTATGGTTTATTTGACAGCCTGAATGGTATTCATTTATTTTATCTTGTGTATTCGTAGGTCAGCAGAGGGCTGTGGAAGAAATATGGAGACAAACGTATCATCGACACGCCAATCACAGAGGTAAACAAGACTGTTTATTTTGAAAGTTGTTTCTATGTTGTTAGTCTGATGGTCTCTTAAGGAATATAACGGATGCGTTTTCTCCTCCCCCTTATAGATGGGCTTTGCTGGCATTGCTGTTGGTGCTGCATTCGTAAGTCAATTACTATTATTATGATATGTATGGAAATGTCCTATTCCTATAGAAAGTAACGTTGTACAAGCATTTCTTCACTAACCCTTTTATATTGAGTGTTAAATGTAATAAAACACAAACGATTGAATGTCTAAATCTGATTTTGGTAGAAAGATGACAGCCTTCTCATCGTGTGCATGGGCCGTGGCCAAAGGAAGTGTGCTATATAGGCTGCCATTTTGAGTCATCCATCATGCTGTGTTTCCAGGCCGGGCTGAGGCCAATCTGTGAGTTCATGACCTGGAACTTCTCCATGCAAGCCATCGACCAGGTGATCAACTCAGCTGCTAAGACTTACTACATGTCAGCCGGAGTCCAGCCTGTCCCCATTGTTTTCCGTGGTCCCAATGGCTCCTCCGCAGGTAAATTAACAAACATCTGATACCCGTTGCTTCCCATTCCTGGTCCCGGGGACCCAAAGGGGTCCACATTTTTTATTTTTGTCCCCTTTGGTTCCTCAGGACCAGGATTGTATTAATCTATGTAGACTCTTTGCTTCGTTTTGAATTTTATTCTGAGATCGTTTGGGAACTTTTATTGATTTCTTTGTCTGCAGGCGTGGCAGCACAACACTCCCAGTGCTTCGCTGCCTGGTACGGCCACTGCCCCGGCCTCAAAGTAGTCAGCCCCTGGAACTCTGAGGATGCCAGAGGACTTCTTAAAGCAGCTATCAGGGACGACAACCCTGGTGAGCATTGAGTTGTGTACCAAATAAACTCAGCAAAACGAAACGTCCCTTTTTCAGGACCCTGTCTTTCAAAGATAATTTGTAAAAATCCAAATAACTTCACAGATCTTCATTGTAAAGGGTTTAAACACTGTTTCCCATGCTTGTTCAATGAACCATAAACAATTAATGAACATGCACCTGTGAAACGGTCGTTAAGACACTAACAGCGTACAGACGGTAGGCAATTAAGGTCACAGCTATGAAAACTTAGGACACTAAAGAGGCCTTTCTACTGACTCTGAAAAACACCAAAAGAAAGATGCCCAGGGTCCCTGCTCATCTACGTGAACGTGCCTTAGGCATGTTGCAAGGAGGCCTGAGGACTGCAGATGTGGCCAGGGCAATAAATTGCAACGTCTGTACTGTGAGACGCCTAAGAAGCAAGAACTGGCAAATCTGGTGCAGTCCATGAGGAGGAGACGCACTGCAGTACCTAATGCAGCTGGTGGCCACACTAGATACTGACTGTTACTTTTGATTTTGACCCCCCCCCCCTTTGTTCAGGGACACATTATTCCATTTCTGTTAGCCACATGTCTGTGGAACTTGTTCTGTTTGTCTCAGTTGTTGAATCTTCATACAAATATTTACACATGTTAAGTTTGCTGAAAATAAATGCAGTTGACAGTGAGAGAAGGTTTCTTCCCCCCCCCCCCCCCCCCCCCCTGAGTTTAGCACCGTATTCCACTACTGTTGACCAGGGGCCCATAAGGCTCTGTTGAAAAGTACTGCTCTACAAAGGGAATAGGGTGCTAATCCCCTTTTCATGTTTCCTCACATCCGGCTCCCTCAACGGTATTGGAGAAGGTTCCAAGGCGACAAGGGGGGATGTCCTGTAGTATAGATGAGGGGAATCACTGGTGATCTGCTCATGTCCTGTAGTACAGACATGTAAATTCCTGTGCTGTTAACCATGGTGACACCTGCTAATCAAAACCACCTTGTGTTGTATTTCTCCTCCAACAGTGGTGTTCCTGGAGAATGAGCTGATGTATGGAGTGCCCTTTGACCTCTCTGAGGAGGTTATGCATAAAGACTTTGTCGTACCTATTGGAAAGGCCAAAGTGGAAAGACAAGGTAACTAGCAACCGCTGGAGAATTTTAAATGTTTTTTTTCAATAATTATTTTTATGTTCATTGTACCCTCCCCTGGAAAAACATTGCGAGATTATTGATGATTTCATTGTGAGCGAGAGTTGGCGATTGATGGTTTGGAGATGACAGACAGAAGCATGTCTGTTTCTAGGAAATATATTCCCAAATGTGTTTATTTTCTCTGTTAAGCTGTGTGCACTGAACTGCCATTCATGATTGTTGCTGATGCCGATGTTCAGATGAATTAAATGGTCCAATGCGCATCACTGCAGCCTCAACTCAGACAGCAGTGTGGTACAGCTGGTAAAGTCATTCACACTCAGGATGGAACCTTATACTCCTACTGTTGTTGCCACCTATTTACCTGGTCAGGTAGTTATTAAACTAAACCAGACAATAGTTGATCTGTTTACCTGGTCAGGTAATGGTGTTATTATACTAAACCAGACAATAGTTGATCTGTTTACCTGGTCAGGTAATGGTTTTATTATACTAAACCAGACAGTAGTTTACCTGGTCAGGTAATGGTGTTATATACTAAACCAGACAATAGATGATCTGTTTACCTGGTCAGGTAATGGTGTTATATACTAAACCAGACAATAGTTGATCTGTTTACCTGGTCAGGTAATGGTGTTATTATACTAAACCAGACAGTAGTTTACCTGGTCAGGTAATGGTGTTATATACTAAACCAGACAATAAATGATCTGTTTACCTGGTCAGGTAATGGTGTTATTATACTAAATCAGACAATAGTTGATCTGTTTACCTGGTCAGGTAATGGTGTTATTAAACTAAACCAGACAGTAGTTTACCTGGTCAGGTAATGGTGTTATATACTAAACCAGACAATAGATGATCTGTTTACCTGGTCAGGTAATGGTGTTATTAAACTAAACCAGACAATAGTTGATCTGTTTACCTGGTCAGGTAATGGTGTTAATATACTAAACCAGACAATAGTTGATCTGTTTACCTAGTCGGCTTGTGTATTAAGTGAGTAATATTCCTCTCGGTGTCCATTCCAGTTTGGAGCGCCATAGGAGAGAAACATGTATTCTGACAAGCAGTCAATACACAACAATTCTTAATCCAATTACATGGAAACACTTTTGAAAACAGTTTTGGCCTTTGTTAGAAAAGAGAGGGATGCTAGTTTTCCATCTCTACAACACTTCAATTGTTTATGTGGCATCGTTTTACAACCAGCATTTCGAGCATGGTTTAGGAGCGGCTGTGTACCAGACGTCTTAAAGGGGCGATGACATCTTAAAGGGGCGATGACGTCTTAAAGGGGCGATGACGTCTTAAAGGGGCGATGACGTCTTAAAGGGGCGATGACGTCTTAAAGGGGCGATGACGTCTTAAAGGGGCGATGACGTACTTTGTAATAGAAACAAATAATAAGAATAAGAATCTGGATGTTGGGGTAAATGGACACACACCCCATTCTTCAGCCATGTACTTTCTATATCGCTATGCTGCTGCTTGTTGGGCTACAGGTGATGATGCTTTTTGCTAATGGCACATCTGATAATATAGCCAATGCTATATGTAAACATTTAATTTAACGTCATTTTTTTACCGGTGGAAATTTATATTTTAGATGGTGTCATTTTATTTGAATTTATTTTGGAGTAGTCCTTTTTTTTAGTTTTTTTTTAAGTCACCAGAACTGAGCTTGTCAGTCCTCGGACCAGCTGAGCAAGGCAACTGGAAATGGTCCAACTTGCAGCTTTAATACATGTACAAAAATCATCCTCTTTCCTTAAAAGCAAGATGGCTGTGACTTTATGACGTGAATGGGGAGGTTAACTTGGCCCCAGACAGTCCATCTGAGACTTAAGTTTCAGTCATGGGATTTTGTTTTTGACCCCTGGAAACCTCAATAACCCAATCGCTCACAAATTAACTTAATGCCACAAATAATTAATTCAAGGTTTTATTTACTAGAATAAGTTGTAATATTAGGTAGTTAACAGATACAATATAAAGACTGTATGTACAATAGGATACAATGCAGTTTGAGGTGAATCTCCAAAGTTGAATATGAATGGTTTCTGTACTCAACTCAAATACAATAACACTTTCACAGGACTTTGAGAATTATGTGATTCGTATTCAGTGAAAGAGAAAGTGTGAGAGGGCTACATTGACAGCTGTCACAACCGTGAATTATAGAGCGGTTCACCAAACAGGAATGGGCTAGGCTGTCAGTTAGCATCCGTTGTGGACAGTGGGCTAGGCTGTCAGTTAGCATCCGTTGTGGACAGTGGGCTAGGCTGTCAGTTAGCATCCGTTGTGGACAGTGGGCTAGGCTGTCTGTTAGTATCCGTTGTGGACAGTGGGCTAGGCTGTCTGTTAGCATCCGTTGTGGACAGTGGGCTAGGCTGTCTGTTAGCATCCGTTGTGGACAGTGGGCTAGGCTGTTTGTTAGCATCCGTTGTGGACAGTGGGCTAGGCTGTTTGTTAGCATCCGTTGTGGACAGTGGGCTAGGCTGTCTGTTAGCATCCGTTGTGGACAGTGGGCTAGGCTGTCTGTTAGCATCCGTTGTGGGCTAGGCTGTCTGTTAGCATCCGTTGTGGACAGTGGGCTAGGCTGTCTGTTAGCATCCGTTGTGGACAGTGGGCTAGGCTGTCTGTCAGCATCCGTTGTGGGCTAGGCTGTCAGTTAGCATCCGTTGTGGACAGTGGGCTAGGCTGTCTGTCAGCATCCGTTGTGGACAGTGGGCTAGGCTGTCTGTCAGCATCCGTTGTGGACAGTGGGCTAGGCTGTCTGTCAGCATCCGTTGTGGACAGTGGGCTAGGCTGTCTGTCAGCATCCGTTGTGGACAGTGGGCTAGGCTGTCAGTTAGCATCCGTTGTGGACAGTGGGCTAGGCTGTCTGTTAGCATCCGTTGTGGGCTAGGCTGTCTGTTAGCATCCGTTGTGGACAGTGGGCTAGGCTGTCAGTTAGCATCCGTTGTGGACAGTGGGCTAGGCTGTCTGTTAGCATCCGTTGTGGACAGTGCCGGGACAGTATTGATCATGGGCTTGTAAATTATACCTGCCATCCCACTATTACTTAATGACCCACTACTTTACACACACACACACACACACACACAATGCCACTTTCAGAGGAATTTAAGAATGCTATGGGTCATTTCCTTGTATGCTGACGTTGCCTGCCTGGTTGGTTCCCGCTAGGATAGGATGAAGTAAAGGTCTGTTGTCCTCTTCTCTTGACAGTCGTGCTGAGGCCAGGCCAAAAAATAGCTCACAGCCAAAGGAGCGAGACCAGCTTCGCTCTGGCCTCAGTCCAGGAAAGTAATGTCTACTAGTTTTTCTTTCCGCCGTTTCTCTGATCCCACCCGGGATGTATTGTGAACTCAGTCCGTTGGTCTTGAATGAGCAACAGTGCTCTCTGTAGATTCTCTGGGATGATTGAGTCTGTCTGAGTTAGGATAGGGTGTCGTCGATAGGTGCTTGGTTTCCAAGGAGATCGGATCATTCAGTTTAACTTGGTGTGGCCGCATCTCGAAGAAACTTGATCGCCGCGTCTATTAGCGACTCCTGTAATTTATAGTGATACTTACAGAGGGCGGACTCTGATTCGGAGAATCCCACACATTTATGTTCATATGAGATAAATCTGCGATTTCCTCATAAGTATTCACAGAATGTTTCTACTGTACAGAGAACAGTTTGTCTCTAGGATGAAATGTGTAACCTGCAGGGACCAAACATATGTCACAGTAAATCCTTATTCTACCCCTTTTTAATGACATAGAACAACCAGGAGAAAATGGTCACGTTATGCTTCATGTTATACCAACATGTCATGAGTCCTCCAGTTTAATGTATTGTTCATCAGGGTCACTGGGCTGTATTGGCGCCATTTCTTTTGTTACAAAGAGTGAAAAAGATCCTACTGCTCTACCCTTTACAATACACTACCCTGGCTACTGCTCTTCCCCTGCAATACACTACCCTGGCTACTGCTCTACCCTTTACAATACACTACCCTGGCTACTGCTCTACCCTTTACAATACACTACCCTGGCTACTGCTCTACCCTTTACAATACACTACCCTGGCTACTGCTCTTCCCCTGCAATACACTACCCTGGCTACTGCTCTTCCCCTGCAATACACTACCCTGGCTACTGCTCTTCCCCTGCAATACACTACCCTGGCTACTGCTCTTCCCTTTACAATACACTACCCTGGCTACTGCTCTACCCTTTACAATACACTACCCTGGCTACTGCTCTTCCCCTGCAATACACTACCCTGGCTACTGCTCTTCCCTTTACAATACACTACCCTGGCTACTGCTCTACCCTTTACAATACACTACCCTGGCTACTGCTCTACCCTTTACAATACACTACCCTGGCTACTGCTCTTCCCCTGCAATACACTACCCTGGCTACTGCTCTTCCCCTGCAATACACTACCCTGGCTACTGCTCTACCCTTTACAATACACTACCCTGGCTACTGCTCTTCCCCTGCAATACACTACCCTGGCTACTGCTCTTCCCTTTACAATACACTACCCTGGCTACTGCTCTTCCCTTTACAATACACTACCCTGGCTACTGCTCTTCCCCTGCAATACACTACCCTGGCTACTGCTCTTCCCTTTACAATACACTACCCTGGCTACTGCTCTTCCCTTTACAATACACTACCCTGGCTACTGCTCTTCCCCTGCAATACACTACCCTGGCTACTGCTCTTCCCTTTACAATACACTACCCTGGCTACTGCTCTTCCCTTTACAATACACTACCCTGGCTACTGCTCTTCCCTTTACAATACACTACCCTGGCTACTGCTCTTCCCTTTACAATACACTACCCTGGCTACTGCTCTTCCCTTTACAATACACTACCCCTGGCTACTGCTCTTCCCTTTACAATACACTACCCTGGCTACTGCTCTACCCTTTACAATACACTACCCTGGCTACTGCTCTTCCCTTTACAATACACTACCCTGGCTACTGCTCTTCCCCTGCAATACACTACCCTGGCTACTGCTCTTCCCTTTACAATACACTACCCTGGCTACTGCTCTTCCCCTGCAATACACTACCCTGGCTACTGCTCTTCCCTTTACAATACACTACCCTGGCTACTGCTCTTCCCCTGCAATACACTACCCTGGCTACTGCTCTACCCTTTACAATACACTACCCTGGCTACTGCTCTTCCCTTTACAATACACTACCCTGGCTACTGCTCTTCCCTTTACAATACACTACCCTGGCTACTGCTCTACCCTTTACAATACACTACCCTGGCTACTGCTCTTCCCTTTACAATACACTACCCTGGCTACTGCTCTTCCCTTTACAATACACTACCCTGGCTACTGCTCTTCCCTTTACAATACACTACCCTGGCTACTGCTCTTCCCTTTACAATACACTACCCTGGCTACTGCTCTTCCCTTTACAATACACTACCCTGGCTACTGCTCTTCCCTTTACAATACACTACCCTGGCTACTGCTCTTCCCTTTACAATACACTACCCTGGCTACTGCTCTTCCCTTTACAATACACTACCCTGGCTACTGCTCTTCCCTTTACAATACACTACCCTGGCTACTGCTCTTCCCCTGCAATACACTACCCTGGCTACTGCTCTACCCTTTACAATACACTACCCTGGCTACTGCTCTTCCCCTACAATACACTACCCTGGCTACTGCTCTACCCTTTACAATACACTACCCTGGCTACTGCTCTTCCCCTGCAATACACTACCCTGGCTACTGCTCTTCCCCTTACAATACACTACCCTGGCTACTGCTCTTCCCCTGCAATACACTACCCTGGCTACTGCTCTACCCTTTACAATACACTACCCTGGCTACTGCTCTTTCCCTTTACAATACACTACCCTGGCTACTACTGCTCTTGCCTTTACAATACACTACCCTGGCTACTGCTCTTCCCCTGCAATACACTACCCTGGCTACTGCTCTTCCCTTTACAATACACTACCCTGGCTACTGCTCTACCCTTTACAATACACTACCCTGGCTACTGCTCTACCCTTTACAATACACTACCCTGGCTACTGCTCTTCCCCTGCATACACTACCCTGGCTACTGCTCTTCCCTTTACAATACACTACCCTGGCTACTGCTCTTCCCTTTACAATACACTACCCGGCTACTGCTCTTCCTTTACAATACACTACCCTGGCTACTGCTCTTCCCTTTACAATACACTACCCTGGCTACTGCTCTTCCCCTGCAATACACTACCCTGGCTACTGCTCTACCCTTTACAATACACTACCCTGGCTACTGCTCTTCCCTTTACAATACACTACCCTGGCTACTGCTCTTCCCTTTACAATACACTACCCTGGCTACTGCTCTTCCCTTTACAATACACTACCCTGGCTACTGCTCTTCCCCTGCAATACACTACCCTGGCTACTGCTCTTCCCTTTACAATACACTACCCTGGCTACTGCTCTTCCCCTGCAATACACTACCCTGGCTACTGCTCTACCCTTTACAATACACTACCCTGGCTACTGCTCTTCCCTTTACAATACACTACCCTGGCTACTGCTCTTCCCTTTACAATACACTACCCTGGCTACTGCTCTTCCCCTGCAATACACTACCCTGGCTACTGCTCTTCCCTTTACAATACACTACCCTGGCTACTGCTCTTCCCTTTACAATACACTACCCTGGCTACTGCTCTTCCCTTTACAATACACTACCCTGGCTACTGCTCTTCCCCTGCAATACACTACCCTGGCTACTGCTCTTCCCTTTACAATACACTACCCTGGCTACTGCTCTTCCCCTGCAATACACTACCCCTGGCTACTGCTCTTCCCTTTACAATACACTACCCTGGCTACTGCTCTACCCTTTACAATACACTACCCTGGCTACTGCTCTTCCCTTTACAATACACTACCCTGGCTACTGCTCTTCCCTTTACAATACACTACCCTGGCTACTGCTCTACCCTTTACAATACACTACCCTGGCTACTGCTCTTCCCCTGCAAATACGCTACCCTGGCTACTGCTCTTCCCTTTACAATACACTACCCTGGCTACTGCTCTTCCCTTTACAATACACTACCCTGGCTACTGCTCTTCCCTTTACAATACACTACCCTGGCTACTGCTCTTCCCTTTACAATACACTACCCTGACTACTGCTCTTCCCCTGCAATACACTACCCTGGCTACTGCTCTTCCCTTTACAGTACACTACCCTGGCTACTGCTCTTCCCTTTACAATACACTACCCTGGCTACTGCTCTTTCCCTTTACAATACACTACCCTGGCTACTGCTCTACCCTTTACAATACACTACCCTGGCTACTGCTCTTCCCTTTACAATACACTACCCTGGCTACTGCTCTTCCCCTGCAATACACTACCCTGGCTACTGCTCTTCCCTTTACAATACACTACCCTGGCTACTGCTCTTCCCCTACAATACACTACCCTGGCTACTGCTCTTCCCTTTACAATACACTACCCTGGCTACTGCTCTTCCCCTACAATACACTACCCTGGCTACTGCTCTACCCTTTACAATACACTACCCTGGCTACTGCTCTTCCCTTTACAATACACTACCCTGGCTACTGCTCTTTCCCTTTGCATACACTACCCTGGCTACTGCTCTTCCCCTGCAATACACTACCCTGGCTACTGCTCTTCCCTTTACAATACACTACCCTGGCTACTGCTCTTCCCTTTACAATACACTACCCTGGCTACTGCTCTTCCCTTTACAATACACTACCCTGGCTACTGCTCTTCCCTTTACAATACACTACCCTGGCTACTGCTCTTCCCTTTACAATACACTACCCTGGCTACTGCTCTTCCCCTGCAATACACTACCCTGGCTACTGCTCTTCCCTGCAATACACTACCCTGGCTACTGCTCTTCCCTTTACAATACACTACCCTGGCTACTGCTCTTCCCCTGCAATACACTACCCTGGCTACTGCTCTACCCCTGCAATACACTACCCTGGCTACTGCTCTACCCTTTACAATACACTACCCTGGCTACTGCTCTTCCCTTTACAATACACTACCCTGGCTACTGCTCTTCCTAACATACACTAACCCTGGCTACTGCTCTTCCCTTACAATACACTACCCTGGCTACTGCTCTTCCCCTGCAATACACTACCCTGGCTACTGCTCTTCCCCTACAATACACTACCCTGGCTACTGCTCTTCCCCTGCAATACACTACCCTGGCTACTGCTCTTCCCCTACAATACACTACCCTTGCTACTGCTCTTTCCCTTTACAATACACTACCCTGGCTACTGCTCTTCCCTTTACAATACACTACCCTGGCTACTGCTCTACCCTTTACAATACACTACCCTGGCTACTGCTCTTCCCCTGCAATACACTACCCTGGCTACTGCTCTTCCCTTTACAATACACTACCCTGGCTACTGCTCTTCCCTTTACAATACACTACCCTGGCTACTGCTCTACCCTTTACAATACACTACCCTGGCTACTGCTCTTCCCTTTACAATACACTACCCTGGCTACTGCTCTACCCTTTACATACACTACCCTGGCTACTGCTCTTCCCTTTACAATACACTACCCTGGCTACTGCTCTTCCCTTTACAATACACTACCCTGGCTACTGCTCTTCCCTTTACAATACACTACCCTGGCTACTGCTCTTCCCTTTACAATACACTACCCTGGCTACTGCTCTACCCTTTACAATACACTACCCTGGCTACTGCTCTTCCCTTTACAATACACTACCCTGGCTACTGCTCTTCCCCTGCAATACACTACCCTGGCTACTGCTCTTCCCCTGCAATACACTACCCTGGCTACTGCTCTACCCTTTACAATACACTACCCTGGCTACTGCTCTTCCCCTGCAATACACTACCCTGGCTACTGCTCTTCCCTTTACAATACACTACCCTGGCTACTGCTCTTCCCCTGCAATACACTACCCTGGCTTACTGCTCTCCCTGCAATACACTACTGCTACTGCTCTTCCTCTACAATACACTACCCTGGCTACTGCTCTTCCCTTTACAATACACTACCCTGGCTACTGCTCTTCCCCTGCATACACTACCCTGGCTACTGCTCTTCCCTTTACAATACACTACCCCTGGCTACTGCTCTTCCCCCTGCAATACACTACCCTGGCTACTGCTCTTTCCCTTTACAATACACTACCCTGGCTACTGCTCTTCCCTTTCCAATACGCTACCCTGGCTACTGCTCTTCCTTTACAATACACTACCCTGGCTACTGCTCTTCCCTTTACAATACACTACCCTGGCTACTGCTCTACCCTTTACAATACACTACCCTGGCTACTGCTCTTCCCTTTACAATACACTACCCTGGCTACTGCTCTTCCCCTGCAATACACTACCCTGGCTACTGCTCTAAGCCCTTTACAATACACTACCCTGCTACTGCTCTTTCCCTTTACAATACACTACCCTGGCTACTGCTCTTCCCTTTACAATACACTACCCCTGGCTACTGCTCTTCCCCTGCAATACACTACCCTGGCTACTGCTCTTCCCTTTACAATACACTACCCTGGCTACTGCTCTTCCCTTACAATACACTACCCTGGCTACTGCTCTTCCCCTGCAATACACTACCCTGGCTAATGCTCTTCCCCTGCGATACACTACCCTGGCTAATGCTCTTCCCCTGCGATACACTACCCTGGCTACTGCTCTTCCCCTGCAATACACTACCCTGGCTAATGCTCTTCCCCTGCGATACACTACCCTGGCTAATGCTCTTCCCCTGCGATACACTACCCTGGCTACTGCTCTTCCCCTGCAATACACTACCCTGGCTACTGCTCTTCCCCTGCAATACACTACCCTGGCTACTGCTCTTTCCCTTTACAATACACTACCCTGGCTACTGCTCTTCCCCTGCAATACACTACCCTGGCTACTGCTCTTCCCCTGCAATACACTACCCTGGCTACTGCTCTTCCCCTGCAATACACTACCCTGGCTACTGCTCTTCCCTTACAATACACTACCCTGGCTACTGCTCTTCCCTTTACAATACACTACCCTGGCTACTGCTCTTCCCTTTACAATACACTACCCTGGCTACTGCTCTTTCCCTTTACAATACCTAACCCTGGCTACTGCTCTTCCCTTTACAATACACTACCCTGGCTACTGGCTCTTCCCTTTACAATACACTACCCTGGCTACTGCTCTTCCCCTGCAATACACTACCCTGGCTACTGCTCTTCCCTTTACAATACACTACCCTGGCTACTGCTCTAACCCTTTACAATACACTGACCCTGGCTACTGCTCTTCCCTTTACAATACACTACCCTGGCTACTGCTCTTCCCCTGCAATAACACTACCCTGGCTACTTGCTCTTCCCCTGCAATACACTACCCTGGCTACTGCTCTTCCCTTTACAATACACTACCCTGGCTACTGCTCTTCCCCTGCAATACACTACCCTGGCTACTGCTCTAACCCTTTACAATACACTACCCTGGCTACTACGCTCTTCCCTTTACAATACGCTACCCTGGCTACTGCTCTTCCCTTACAATACACTACCCTGGCTACTGCTCTTCCCCTGCAATACACTACCCTGGCTACTGCTCTTCCCTTTACAATACACTACCCTGGCTACTGCTCTTCCCCTGCAATACACTACCCTGGCTACTGCTCTTTCCCCTGCAATACACTACCCTGGCTACTGCTCTTCCCCTGCAATACACTACCCTGGCTACTGCTCTTCCCCTGCAATACACTACCCTGGCTACTGCTCTTCCCTTTACAATACACTACCCTGGCTACTGCTCTTCCCTTTACAATACACTACCCTGGCTACTGCTCTTGCCTTTACAATACACTACCCTGGCTACTGCTCTTCCCTTTACAATACACTACCCTGGCTACTGCTCTTCCCTTTACAATACACTACCCTGGCTACTGCTCTACCCTTTACAATACACTACCCTGGCTACTGCTCTTCCCTTTACAATACACTACCCTGACTACTGCTCTTCCCTTTACAATACACTACCCTGGCTACTGCTCTTCCCTTTACAATACACTACCCTGGCTACTGCTCTTCCCTTTACAATACACTACCCTGGCTACTGCTCTTCCCCTGCAATACACTACCCTGGCTACTGCTCTTTCCTTTACAATACACTACCCTGGCTACTGCTCTTCCCCTGCAATACACTACCCTGGCTACTGCTCTACCCTTTACAATACACTACCCTGACTACTGCTCTTCCCTTTACAATACACTACCCTGGCTACTGCTCTACCCTTTACAATACACTACCCTGGCTACTGCTCTTCCCCTGCAATACACTACCCTGGCTACTGCTCTTCCCTTTACAATACACTACCCTGGCTACTGCTCTTCCCCTGCAATACACTACCCTGGCTACTGCTCTTCCCTTACAATACACTACCCTGGCTACTGCTCTTCCCTTTACAATACACTACCCTGGCTACTGCTCTTCCCTTTACAATACACTACCCTGGCTACTGCTCTTCCCCTGCAATACACTACCCTGGCTACTGCTCTTCCCTTACAATACACTACCCTGGCTACTGCTCTTCCCTTTACAATACACTACCCTGGCTACTGCTCTTCCCCTGCAATACACTACCCTGGCTACTGCTCTTCCCTTTACAATACACTACCCCTGGCTACTGCTCTTTCCCTTTACAATACACTACCCTGGCTACTGCTCTTCCTTTACAATACCTCCCTGGCTACTGGCTCTGCCCCTGCAATACACTACCCTGGCTACTGCTCTTCCCTTTACAAATACACTACCCTGGCTACTGCTCTTCCCCTGCAATACACTACCCTGGCTACTGCTCTTCCCCTGCAATACACTACCCTGGCTACTGCTCTTCCCTTGCAATACACTACCCTGGCTACTGCTCTTCCCCTGCAATACACTACCCTGGCTACTGCTCTTCCCCTGCAATACACTACCCTGGCTACTGCTCTTCCCTTTACAATACACTACCCTGGCTACTGCTCTTCCCTTTAAATACACTACCCTGGCTACTGCTCTACCCTTTACAATACACTACCCTGGCTACTGCTCTTGCCTTTACAATACACTACCCTGACTACTGCTCTTCCCTTTACAATACACTACCCTGGCTACTGCTCTTCCCTTTACAATACACTACCCTGGCTACTGCTCTACCCTTTACAATACACTACCCTGGCTACTGCTCTTCCCCTGCAATACACTACCCTGGCTACTGCTCTTCCCTTTACAATACACTACCCTGGCTACTGCTCTTCCCCTGCAATACACTACCCTGGCTACTGCTCTACCCTTTACAATACACTACCCTGGCTACTGCTCTTCCCTTTACAATACACTACCCTGGCTACTGCTCTTCCCTTTACAATACACTACCCTGGCTACTGCTCTTCCCCTGCAATACACTACCCTGGCTACTGCTCTACCCTTTACAATACACTACCCTGGCTACTGCTCTACCCTTTACAATACACTACCCTGGCTACTGCTCTTCCCCTGCAATACACTACCCTGGCTACTGCTCTTCCCTTTACAATACACTACCCTGGCTACTGCTCTTCCCCTGCAATACACTACCCTGGCTACTGCTCTTCCCCTGCAATACACTACCCTGGCTACTGCTCTTCCCTTTACAATACACTACCCTGGCTACTGCTCTTCCCTTTACAATACACTACCCTGGCTACTGCTCTTCCCTTTACAATACACTACCCTGGCTACTGCTCTACCCTTTACAATACACTACCCTGACTACTGCTCTTCCCCTGCAATACACTACCCTGGCTACTGCTCTTCCCTTTACAATACACTACCCTGGCTACTGCTCTTCCCCTGCAATACACTACCCTGGCTACTGCTCTACCCTTTACAATACACTACCCTGGCTACTGCTCTTCCCTTTACAATACACTACCCTGGCTACTGCTCTACCCTTTTACAATACACTACCCTGACTACTGCTCTTCCCCTGCAATACACTACCCTGGCTACTGCTCTTCCCTTTACAATACACTACCCTGGCTACTGCTCTTCCCCTGCAATACACTACCCTGGCTACTGCTCTACCCTTTACAATACACTACCCTGACTACTGCTCTACCCTTTACAATACACTACCCTGGCTACTGCTCTTCCCTTTACAATACACTACCCTGGCTACTGCTCTTCCCTTTACAATACACTACCCTGGCTACTGCTCTTCCCTTTACAATACACTACCCTGGCTACTGCTCTTCCCTTTACAATACACTACCCTGGCTACTGCTCTTCCCTTTACAATACACTACCCTGGCTACTGCTCTTCCCCTGCAATACACTACCCTGGCTACTGCTCTTCCCCTGCAATACACTACCCTGGCTACTGCTCTTCCCTTTACAATACACTACCCTGGCTACTGCTCTACCCCTGCAATACACTACCCTGGCTACTGCTCTTCCCTTTACAATACACTACCCTGGCTACTGCTCTTCCCTTTACAATACACTACCCTGGCTACTGCTCTACCCTTTACAATACACTACCCTGGCTACTGCTCTTCCCCTACAATACACTACCCTGGCTACTGCTCTTCCCTTTACAATACACTACCCTGGCTACTGCTCTTTCCCTTTACAATACACTACCCTGGCTACTGCTCTTCCCTTTACAATACACTACCCTGGCTACTGCTCTTCCCTTTACAATACACTACCCTGGCTACTGCTCTACCCTTTACAATACACTACCCTGGCTACTGCTCTTCCCTTTACAATACACTACCCTGGCTACTGCTCTTCCCTGCAATACACTACCCTGGCTACTGCTCTTCCCCTGCAATACACTACCCTGGCTACTGCTCTTCCCTTTACAATACACTACCCTGGCTACTGCTCTTCCCCTGCAATACACTACCCTGGCTACTGCTCTTCCCTTTACAATACACTACCCTGGCTACTGCTCTTCCCCTGCAATACACTACCCTGGCTACTGCTCTTCCCCTGCAATACACTACCCTGGCTACTGCTCTTCCCCTGCAATACACTACCCTGGCTACTGCTCTTCCCTTTACAATACACTACCCTGGCTACTGCTCTTCCCCTGCAATACACTACCCTGGCTACTGCTCTTCCCTTTACAATACACTACCCTGGCTACTGCTCTTCCCCTGCAATACGCTACCCTGGCTACTGCTCTACCCTTTACAATACACTACCCTGACTACTGCTCTTCCCCTGCAATACACTACCCTGGCTACTGCTCTTCCCTTTACAATACACTACCCTGGCTACTGCTCTTCCCCTGCAATACAACTACCCTGGCTACTGCTCTAAAACCCTTTACAATACACTACCCTGACTACTGCTCTACTCTACCCTTTACAATACACTACCCTGGCTACTGCTCTTCCCTTTACAATACACTACCCTGGCTACTGCTCTTTCCCTTTACAATAATACACTACCCTGGCTACTGCTCTTTCCCTTTACAATACACTACCCTGGCTACTGCTCTTCCCTTTACAATACACTACCCCTGGCTACTGCTCTTCCCTTTACAATACACTACCCTGGCTACTGCTCTTCCCCTGCAATACACTACCCTGGCTACTGCTCTTCCCCTGCAATACACTACCCTGGCTACTGCTCTTCCCTTTACAATACACTACCCTGGCTACTGCTCTACCCCTGCAATACACTACCCTGGCTACTGCTCTTCCCCTACAATCACTACCCTGGCTACTGCTCTCCTTTACAATACACTACCCTGGCTACTGCTCTTACCTTTACAATACACTACCCTGGCTACTGCTCTTACCTTACAATACACTACCCTGGCTACTGCTCTTCCCTTACAATACACTACCCTGGCTACTGCTCTTCCCTTTACAATACACTACCCTGGCTACTGCTCTTCCCTTTACAATACACTACCCTGGCTACTGCTCTTCCCTTTACAATACACTACCCTGGCTACTGCTCTTCCCTTTACAATACACTACCCTGGCTACTGCTCTTCCCTTTACATACACTCCCTGGCTACTGCTCTCCCTCTACAATACACTACCCTGGCTACTGCTCTTCCCTTTACAATACACTACCCTGGCTACTGCTCTTCCCCTGCAATACACTACCCTGGCTACTGCTCTTCCCTTTACAATACACTACCCTGGCTACTGCTCTTCCCCTGCAATACACTACCCTGGCTACTGCTCTTCCCTTTACAATACACTACCCTGGCTACTGCTCTTCCCTGCAATACACTACCCTGGCTACTGCTCTTCCCCTGCAATACACTACCCTGGCTACTTGCTCTTCCCCTGCAATACACACCCTGGCTACTGCTCTTCCCTTTACAATACCACTACCCATGGCTACGCTCTTCCCCTGCAATCACTACCCTGGCTACTGCTCTTACCTTTACAATACACTACCCTGGCTACTGCTCTTTCCCCTGCAATACGCTAGTACCCCTGGCTACTGCTCTTCCCAATGCAATACACACGCACCCTGGCTACTGCTCTTCCCTGCAATACACTACCCTGGCTATGCTCTTCCCTTACAATACACTACCCTGGCTACTGCTCTTGCCCCTTTACAATACACTACCCTGGCTACTGCTCTTCCCTTTACAATACACTACCCTGGCTACTGCTCTTCCCTTTACAATACACTACCCTGGCTACTGCTCTTCCCCTGCAATACACTACCCTGGCTACTGCTCTTCCCCTGCAATACACTACCCTGGCTACTGCTCTTGCCTTTACAATACACTACCCTGGCTACTGCTCTACCCTTTACAATACACTACCCTGGCTACTGCTCTTCCCTTTACAATACACTAACCTGGCTACTGCTCTTCCCTTTACAATACACTACCCTGGCTACTGCTCTTCCCTTTACAATACACTACCCTGGCTACTGCTCTTCTTCCTTTACAATACACTACCCTGGCTACTGCTCTACCCTTTACAATACACTACCCTGGCTACTGCTCTTCCCTTTACAATACACTACCCTGGCTACTGCTCTATTCCCTGCAATACACTACCCTGGCTACTGCTCTTCCCTTTACAATACACTACCCTGGCTACTGCTCTTCCCTTTACAATACACTACCCTGGCTACTGCTCTTCCCCTGCCAATACACTACCCTGGCTACTGCTCTTCCCTTACAATACACTACCCTGGCTACTGCTCTTCCCTTTACAATACACTACCCTGGCTACTGCTCTTCCCCTGCAATACACTACCCTGGCTACTGCTCTTCCCTTTACAATACACTACCCTGGCTACTGCTCTTCCCTTTACAAACACTACCCTGGCTACTGCTCTTCCCTTACAATACACTACCCTGGCTACTGCTCTTCCCTGCAATACACTACCCTGGCTACTGCTCTTCCCTTTACAATACACTACCCTTGCTACTGCTCTTTCCCTTTACAATACACTACCCTGGCTACTGCTCTTCCCTTACAATACACTACCCTGGCTACTGCTCTTCCCTTTACAATACCTACCCTGGCTACTGCTCTTCCCCTGCAATACACTACCCTGGCTACTGCTCTTCCCTTTACAATACACTACCCTGGCTACTGCTCTTCCCTTTACAATACACTACCCTGGCTACTGCTCTTTCCCTTTACAATACACTACCCTGGCTACTGCTCTTCCCTGCAATACACTACCCTGGCTACTGCTCTTCCCTGCAATACACTACCCTGGCTACTGCTCTTCCCCTGCAATACACTACCCTGGCTACTGCTCTTCCTTTACAATACACTAACCCTGGCTACTGCTCTTCCCCTGCAATACACTACCCTGGCTACTGCTCTTCCCTTTACAATACACTACCCTGGCTACTGCTCTACCCTTACAATACACTACCCTGGCTACTGCTCTTTCCCTTTACAATACACTACCCTGGCTACTGCTCTTCCCTTTACAATACACTACCCTGGCTACTGCTCTTCCCTTTACAATACACTACCCTGGCTACTGCTCTTCCCTTTACAATACACTACCCTGGCTACTGCTCTACCCTTTACAATACACTACCCTGGCTACTGCTCTTCCCTTTACAATACACTACCCTGGCTACTGCTCTACCCTTTACAATACACTACCCTGGCTACTGCTCTACCCTTTACAATACACTACCCTGACTACTGCTCTTCCCTTTACAATACACTACCCTGGCTACTGCTCTTCCCTTTACAATACACTACCCTGACTACTGCTCTTCCCTTTACAATACACTACCCTGGCTACTGCTCTTCCCCTGCAATACACTACCCTGGCTACTGCTCTACCCTTACAATACACTACCCTGGCTACTGCTCTTCCCCTTGCAATACACTACCCTGGCTACTGCTCTTCCCCTGCAATACACTACCCTGGCTACTGCTCTTCCCTTACAATACACTACCCTGGCTACTGCTCTTCCCCTGCAATACACTACCCTGGCTACTGCCTCCCCTTACAATACACTACCCTGGCTACTGCTCTTCCCCTTTACAATACACTACCCTGCTACTGCTCTTCCCTTTACAATACACTACCCTGGCTACTGCTCTTCCCTTTACAATACACTACCCTGGCTACTGCTCTTCCCCTGCAATACACTACCCTGGCTACTGCTCTTCCCTTACAATTCCACTACCTGGCTACTGCTCTTCCCTTTACAATACACTACCCTGGCTACTGCTCTTCCCTTTACAATACACTACCCTGGCTACTGCTCTACCCTTTACAATACACTACCCTGGCTACTGCTCTTCCCTTTACAATACACTACCCTGGCTACTGCTCTTCCCTTTACAATACACTACCCTGGCTACTGCTCTTCCCCTGCAATACACTACCCTGGCTACTGCTCTTCCCCTGCAATACACTACCCTGGCTACTGCTCTTCCCCTGCAATACACTACCCTGGCTACTGCTCTTCTTCCCTTTACAATACACCACCCCTGGCTACTGCTCTTCCCTTTACAATACACTACCCTGGCTACTGCTCTTCCCTTTACAATACACTACCCTGGCTACTGCTCTTCCCTTTACAATACACTACCCCTGGCTACTGCTCTCCCCTTTACAATACACTACCCTGGCTACTGCTCTTCCCTTTACAATACACTACCCTGGCTACTGCTCTTTCCCTTTACAATACACTACCCTGGCTACTGCTCTTCCCCTGCAATACACTACCCTGGCTACTGCTCTTCCCTTTACAATACACTACCCTGGCTACTGCTCTACCCTTTACAATACACTACCCTGGCTACTGCTCTTCCCCTGCAATACACTACCCTGGCTACTGCTCTACCCTTTACAATACACTACCCTGGCTACTGCTCTTCCCCTGCAATACACTACCCTGGCTACTGCTCTTCCCCTGCAATACACTACCCTGGCTACTGCTCTTCCCCTGCAATACACTACCCTGGCTACTGCTCTACCCCTGCAATACACTACCCTGGCTACTGCTCTTCCCTTTACAATACACTACCCTGGCTACTGCTCTTCCCCTGCAATACACTACCCTGGCTACTGCTCTTCCCTTTACAATACACTACCCTGGCTACTGCTCTACCCTTTACAATACACTACCCTGGCTACTGCTCTTCCCCTGCAATACACTACCCTGGCTACTGCTCTTCCCCTGCAATACACTACCCTGGCTACTGCTCTTCCCCTGCAATACACTACCCTGGCTACTGCTCTTCCCTTTACAATACACTACCCTGGCTACTGCTCTTCCCTTTACAATACACTACCCTGGCTACTGCTCTACCCCTGCAATACACTACCCTGGCTACTGCTCTTCCCTTTACAATACACTACCCTGGCTACTGCTCTTCCCCTGCAATACACTACCCTGGCTACTGCTCTACCCTTTACAATACACTACCCTGGCTACTGCTCTTTCCCCTGCAATACACTACCCTGGCTACTGCTCTTCCCTTTACAATACACTACCCTGGCTACTGCTCTTCCCCTGCAATACACTACCCTGGCTACTGCTCTTCCCCTGCAATACACTACCCTGGCTACTGCTCTTCCCCTGCAATACACTACCCTGGCTACTGCTCTTCCCTTTACAATACACTACCCTGGCTACTGCTCTTCCCTTTACAATACACTACCCTGGCTACTGCTCTTCCCTTTACAATACACTACCCTGGCTACTGCTCTACCCTTTACAATACACTACCCTGGCTACTGCTCTTCCCTTTACAATACACTACCCTGGCTACTGCTCTTCCCCTGCAATACACTACCCTGGCTACTGCTCTACCCTTTACAATACACTACCCTGGCTACTGCTCTTCCCTTTACAATACACTACCCTGGCTACTGCTCTTCTTGGCTACTTGAAAGCCTGGCTGGTCATTCCCAGTAAAACATGCAGATCACAAGACGGTCTGCTGATTTGCAGGAGGCGTCTTTTTTTCTCTCCTGCCCTCCTCCTCCGGGCCACTCAGGTAAAAAAAAATTTTTTTAAAAAGGAGGCAGTTTATTTGTTCTTGTGATAGCTTGAAGGGGTCAATAACAGAACTGGAAATCTTGGCCTGGAATGTGCCACTTAGTTGTGGGTGGTGGAAAAACAGAGAATTCCTAAGGGTGCGTAAGTTCACTCCGTAGGCTCTTGTTACAACACAGATATACAAAACATTGTACACTACCCAACCATTTCTGCCTGTCTGTTTACTCCAGGGACCCATATCACTCTAGTTTCACATTCCCGGTGTGTGGGTTTCTGTCTGGAGGCAGCGGCCGTCCTGGCTAAGGAGGGGGTTGAATGTGAGGTGAGTGTCCTATAAGTATTATCACTAGTAGCCACGCTGTTAGATGAGAATGGTTCCGGAGGGGTGGCAGCCATTTTTATGGGCTACTAACAAATTGTTCTATTTTTATTTATTTATTTTTAACATTTTTTTTTTGCATTGTGTAACTTTATTTGTACATGCAGTTGAAGTTGGAAGTTTACATACACTTAGGTTGGAGTCATTAACTTGTTTTTTTCAACCACTCCACAGATTCCTTGTTAACAAACTATAGTTTTGGCAAGTCGGTTAGGACATCTACTTTGTGCATGACACAAGTAATTTTTCCAACAATTGTTTACAGACAGATTATTTCACTTATAATTCACTGTATCACAATTCCAGTGGGTCAGTAGTTTATATACATTAAGTTGACTGTGCCTTTAAACAGCTTGGAAAATTCCAGGAAATGATGTCATGGCTTTAGAAGCTTCTGATAGGCTAATTGGTATAATTTGAGTCAATTGGAGGTGTGCCTGTGGATGTATTTCAAGGCCTACCTTCAAACAATAGTACGCAAGTATAAACACCATGGGACCACGCAGCCGTCATACCGCTCAAGAAAGAGACACGTTCTGTCTCCTAGAGATGAATGTACTTTGGTGTGAAAAGTGCAAATCAATCCCAGAACAACAGCAAAGGACCTTGTGAAGATGCTGGAGGAAACGGGTACAAAAGTATCTATATCCACAGTAAAACAAGTCCCATATCGACCTGAGCAAGGAAGAAGCCACTGCTCCAAAATTGTCATAAAAAAGCCAGACTACGGTTTGAAACTGCACATGGGGACAAAGATCGTACTTTTTGGAGAAATGTCCTCTAGTCTGATGAAACAAAAATAGAACTGATTGGCCATAATGACCATTGTTATGTTTGGAGGAAAAGGGGGAAGCTTGCAAGCCGAAGAACACCATCCCAACCGTGAAGCACGGGGGTGGCAGCATCATGTTGTAGGGGTGCTTTGCTGCAGGAGGGACTGGTGCACTTCACAAAATAGATGGCATCATGAGGTAGGAAAATTATATGGATATATTGAAGCAACATCTCAAGACATCAGTCAGGAAGTTGGTCGCAAATGTGTCTTCCAAATGGACAATGACCCCAAGCATACTTCCAAAGTTGTGGCAAAATGGCTTAAGGACAACAAAGTCAAGGTATTGGAGTGGCCATCACAAAGCCCTGACCTCAATCCCATATAATATTTGTGGGCAGAACTAAACAAGCGTGTGTGAGCAAGGAGGCCAACAAACCTGACTCAGTTACACCAGCTCTGTCAGGAGGAATGGGCCAAAATTCACCCAACTTACTGTGGGAAGCTTGTGGAAGGCTACCCAAAATGTTTGACCCAAGTTAAACAATTTAAAGGCAATGCTACCAAATACTAATTGAGTGTATGTAAACTTCTGACGCACTGGGAATGTGATGAAATAAAAGCTGAAATAAATAATTCTCTCTACTATTATTCTGACATTTCACATTTCTTAAAATAAAGTGGTGATCCTAACTTACCTAAAACAGGGAATTTTTACTAGGATTAAATGTCAGGAATTGTGAAACTGAGTTTAAATGTATTTGGCTAAGGTTGTATGTAAACTTCCAACTTCAACTGTATGTCTCGGTCTCTTATGACCAAAAAGAGCTTCTGGATATCAGAACAGCGATTTACTCACCTCGAACTGGACTAAAACTTTTTCTTTAACCAGTCGGACGCGAAGGATATACTACTGCTCCCAGACCAGGCCCAAATCCACATGAAGAGGAGATGGAGTGCCTTGTGAGAATTCATCGGAGAGTGGGTAATCCGCCTCTACCATCCGACCTGTTGGCCAACATGGAATCGCTGGAGAATAAACTGGATGATCTCCGTTCGAGACCATACTACCAACGGGACATTAACTTTAATGTCTTATGTTTCACCGAGTCGTCATTGAACGACAACATGGATAATATACAGTTGGCTGGGTATTCCCTGCATCGGCAAGACCAAATAGCTACCTCCGGTAAGACGAGCAGAGGTCTGTCTATTTGTCAATAACGACTGGTGTGCGATCTGTAATATTAAGGAAGTCTCAAGGTGTTGCTCGCCTGAGGTAGAGTACCTCATGATAAACTGTACACCATACTATTTACCAAGAGAGTTTATCTATATTTTCCATAGCTGTCTATTTACCACCACAAACCAATGCTGGGCATTAAGACCGCACTCAATGAGCTGTATAAGGCCATAAGCAAACAAGAAAATGCTCATCCAGAAGTGGCGCTCCTAGTGGCCGGGGACTTGCATGCAAGAAAGCTTAAATCGATTTTACCTCATTTCTACCAGCATGTTAACCAGAGGAAGAAAAACTCTAGACTACATTTACCCCACACAGAGAGGCATACAAAGCTCTCCCTCACCCTCAATTTGGCAAATCTGACCACAACTCTATCCTCCTGATTCCTGCTTACAAGCAAAAACCAAAGCAGGAAGCACCAGTGACTCACTCAATATGGAAGTGGTCAGATGACGCGGATGCTAAGCTACAGGACTGTTATGCCAGTACAGACTGGAATATGTGCATCGACAACGTCGTCCCTACAGTGACCGTTCGGAAAGTATTCAGACCCCTTGACTTTCTCTATATTTTGTTACGTTACAGCCTTATTTTAAAATGGATTTAAAAAGTAATAATAATAATCCTAAATCTACACACAATACCCCATAATGACAGAGCAAAAACAGGTTTTTGGACATTTTTGCAACTGTATTAAAAAATAAAAAACATACCTTATTTACATAAGTATTAAGATCCTTTGCTATGAGACTCATATTTGAGCTCAGGTGCTTCCTGTTTCCATTTGTCATCCCTGATGTTTCTTCAACTTGAATGGAATCTACCGGTGGTAAAAATTTATTGATTGGACATGATTTGGAAAGACACAAACCGGTCTATATAAGGTTCCACAGTTCAGTGCATGTCAGAGCAAAAACCAAGCCATGAGGTTGAAGGAATTGTCCATAGAGCTCCGAGACAGGATTGTGTTGAGACACAGATCTGGGGAAGGGTACCAAGACATTTCTGCAGCATTGAAGGTCCTTAAGAACACAGTGGCCTCCATCATTCTTAAATGGAAGAAGTTTGCTACCACCAAGACTCTTCCTAGAGCTTTCCACACGGCCAAACTGAGTAATCAGGGGAAAAGGGCCGATGGTCACTCTGACCGAGCTCCAGAGTTCCTCTGGTGAGATGGGAGAACCTTCCAGAAGGACAACCATCTCTGCAGCACTCCACCAATCAGGACTTTATGGTAGAGTGACCAGACGGAAGCCACTCCTCAGTAAAAGGCGGGCTGCCCCCAGGTGGTAAGGGTAGGTAGCAACACATCTGCCATGCTGATCCTCAACATTGCCGCCCCTCAGGGGTGCGTGCTTAGTCCACTCCTGTACTCCCTGTTCATCTATGACTGCATACAACTCCAACACCATCATTTAGTTTGCCAACGACACAACTGATCACTGACAACGATGAGACAACCTATAGGGAGGTCGTCATAGACCTAGCAGTGTGGTGCAAGGACAACAACCTCTCCCTCCGTGTCAGCAAGACAAAGGAGCTGATCGTGGACGACAGGAAAAGGAGGGCCGTAGTGGAGCAGGTTGAGAGCCTCAAGTTCCTTGGTGTCCACATCACTAACAAACTATCATGGTCCAAACTCACCAAGACAGTTGTGAAGTGGGCATGACAATGCCTATTTCTCCCCCAGGAGACTGAAGATTTGTCATGGGTCCCCAGATCCTCAAACGTCTACAGCTGTACCATCGAGAGCATCCTGACTACCCGGACTATTTGCATTGACCCCTTATTTAAAAAAAAAAGTTTGCTGCTGCTACTTGCTGTTTGTCTATGCATAGTCACTTTACCCCTAACGACATGTACATATTACCTCGACTAACCTGTACATTTCCTCGGTACCGGTACCCCTTTGCCTAGTTATTTTGTTTTACTTTTTCTTAACTGCATTGTTGGTTAAGGGCTTCTAAGTCAGCATTTCACTGTAAGGTCTACACCTGTTGTATTCAGCATTTCACTGTAAGGTCTACACCTGTTGTATTCAGCATTTCACTGTAAGGTCTACTACACCTGTTGTATTCAGCATTTCACTGTAAGGTCTACACCTGTTGTATTCGGTGCATGTGACAAATAACATTTTGATTTCAGGATGTATTCACACCCCTTGACTTTTTCCACATTTTGTTACAGCCAACACACAATACCCCAAAATGTCAAAATGGAATTGATTTGAAGAAATATATACTGCTCAAAAAAATAAAGGGAACACTTAAACAACACAATGTAACTCCAAGTCAATCACACTTCTGTGAAATCAAACTGTCCACTTAGGAAGCAACACTGATTGACAATAAATTTCACATGCTGATGTGCAAATGGAATAGACAACAGGTGGAAATTATAGGCAATTAGCAAGACACCCCCAATAAAGGAGTGGTTCAGCAGGTGGTGACCACAGACCACTTCTCAGTTCCTATGCTTCCTGGCTGATGTTTTGGTCACTTTTGAATGCTGGCGGTGCTTTCACTCTAGTGGTAGCATGAGACGGAGTCTACAACCCACACAAGTGGCTCAGGTAGTGCAGCTCATCCAGGATGGCACATCAATGCGAGCTGTGGCAAGAAGGTTTGCTGTGTCTGTCAGCGTAGTGTCCAGAGCATGGAGGCGCTACCAGGAGACAGGCCAGTACATCAGGAGACGTGGAGGAGGCCGTAGGAGGGCAACAACCCAGCAGCAGGACCGCTACCTCCGCCTTTGTGCAAGGAGGAGCAGGAGGAGCACTGCCAGAGCCCTGCAAAATGACCTCCAGCAGGCCACAAATGTGCATGTGTCTGCTCAAATGGTCAGAAACAGAGTCCATGAGGGTGGTATGAGGGCCCGACGTCCACAGGTGGGGGTTGTGCTTACAGCCCAACACCGTGCAGGACGTTTGGCATTTGCCAGAGAACACCAAGATTGGCAAATTCGCCACTGGCGCCCTGTGCTCTTCACAGATGAAAGCAGGTTCACACTGAGCACGTGACGGACGTGACAGAGTCTGGAGACGCCGTGGAGAACGTTCTGCTGCCTGCAACATCCTCCAGCATGACCGGTTTGGCGGTGGGTCAGTCATGGTGTCGGGTGGCATTTCTTTGGGGGGCCGCACAGCCCTCCATGTGCTCGCCAGAGGTAGCCTGACTGCCATTAGGTACCGAGATGAGATCCTCAGACTCCTTGTGAGACCATATGCTGGTGCAGTTGGCCCTGGGTTCCTCCTAATGCAAGACAATGCTAGACCTCATGTGGCTGGAGTGTGTCAGCAGTTCCTGCAAGAGGAAGGCATTGATGCTATGGACTGGCCCGCCCGTTCCCCAGACCTGAATCCAATTGAGCACATCTGGGACATCATGTCTCGCTCCATCCACCAACGCCACGTTGCACCACAGACTGTCCAGGAGTTGGCGGATGCTTTAGTCCAGGTCTGGGAGGAGATCCCTCAGGAGACCATCCGCCACCTCATCAGGAGCATGCCCAGGCGTTGTAGGGAGGTCATACAGGCACGTGGAGGTCACACAGACTACTGAGCCTCATTTTGACTTGTTTTAAGGACATTACATCAAAGTTGGATCAGCCTGTAGTGTGGTTTTCCACTTTAATTTTAAGTGTGACTCCAAATCCAGACCTCCATGGGTTGATAAATTGGATTTCCATTGATTATTTTTGTGTGATTTTGTTGTCAGCACATTCAACTATGTAAAGAAAAAAGTATTTAATAAGATTATTTCTTTCATTCAGATCTAGGATGTGTTGTTTAAGTGTTCCCTTTATTTTTTTGAGCAGTATATAAATAAATTTAAACTGATGTCTTGAGGCAATAGGTATTCAACCTCTTAAATTCAGCAGTAAAAAAAATAAATATTTTTAATCCATTTTGAATTCAGGCTGTAACACGAACAGACTGTGGAATAAGTCAAGGGGTATGAATACCTTCTAAAGTCTGTATAGGTAAATGAAATGGTTTTTGTTTAAGTTCTGTAGAACATTGATTCATAGCACCTTTAAACAATCCCTGGAATGAGGTTTGAGTCAACTATTTCTAAAGTATTGTTCTGCCCCCTGCTAGGTGGTTAACCTGCTCTCTGTCCTGCTAGGTGGTTAACCTGCTCTCTCTCTCTCTGTCCTGCTAGGTGGTTAACCTGCTCTCTCTCTCTCTGTCCTGCTAGGTGGTTAACCTGCTCTCTCTCTCTCTCTCTCTCTGTCCTGCTAGGTGGTTAACCTGCTCTCTCTCTCTGTCCTGCTAGGTGGTTAACCTGCTCTCTGTCCTGCTAGGTGGTTAACCTGCTCTCTGTCCTGCTAGGTGGTTAACCTCTCTCTCTCTCTGTCCTGCTAGGTGGTTAACCTGTTCTCTCTCTCTCTCTCTCTGTCCTGCTAGGTGGTTAACCTGTTCTCTCTCTCTCTCTCTCTGCTAGGTGGTTAACCTGTTCTCTCTCTCTCTGTCCTGCTAGGTGGTTAACCTGTTCTCTCTCTCTCTCTCTGTCCTGCTAGGTGGTTAACCTGTTCTCTCTCTCTCTCTCTGTCCTGCTAGGTGGTTAACCTGCTCTCTCTCTGTCCTGCTAGGTGGTTAACCTGTTCTCTCTCTCTCTCTCTCTGTCCTGCTAGGTGG